>NW_005187613.1:1024892-1029278 GCF_000239375.1 Pundamilia nyererei
AAAAAATAAGGTTTTTCTGCCTCTTTATTTATCACACAAGCAGATTTCGAATGATCAAAAAACAACTTCAGAGAAGCCTTTCAGGTAGCTGCAGACCAGACATGCATAGAGAGAACCGATGTCCGGAGACGGTCCTCAGAGAAGTACTCGCTCATTTTGTGCTTTAAAGCAAAATGTGAATGTGGTTTATTTTTCAGAAATATGCAGATAAAACTCAAAAATACTCATTAGCAAATTTCATCACTTGCAAATACATTTTTAACACGTGTAACCCATAAAGGTTACACAAAAAAGTCCAGAAAAATGCATGAATAAACAATGAAACAATCGAAGACAAATAATCAAAATATAGCAATGGCAACATTAAAGGGTTTGTGGCACAGGTAAAATTCTTTGTTCAGTTCCATTCAGATTTATTTAAACAGCGCCAGATCACAACAGCAGTTGTGTCAATGCGCTTTATACTGGAAGGTAAAGATCGTACAGCATTACAAAGAAAACTGAAAGAAGCACAACAATCTTTAATTTTCACTGTCATAATCAAAATTGTCATATATGCCCTGCTCAAGATGTACTGGTAGGCCATTTTCACATTTTACCTTCTTCTTCTTTCCTTTGAGTGCTAGAGACTTGTATTTACAAGGCTTCACACTTTTCATCTTACAGTCAATAACATCAAATTTGTGGGTGATGTATTCATTTTTTTTACCTTTACACAAAGCCTTAACCTTTTCTGCTTTCTGGTTGATAAACGTATTAATTCGCTTGCACTGATTGATGCCATTAACGTTTTTCATCATATCATCACATTTACGAGAGCCGTTTTCTGGAAGGATGTGTTTCTTTTTGAAATCATTGTAAGTTTGCGAGAGCACAGCAGCACAGAGCAGCAGCAACAGCAAACAGGCACTCTGAACCCTCATGATTCCCTGGGGAAGGAAAACAGAGAATATTTAAAGGAGTCTCTCCTCTGTACTGTTTTGGTTTCATTGATGTAATTCAACAATCATAAAAAACCTACTTAAAAAGCTTAAGATCAAGATAAAAACCATTTGTAGTAATCTAATCTGGAAAATGAACTTTGTGGTTATTTTTCTAAAAGCTTTTAGATTACAGGTACAATAAAACAATACTCACAGAAAATGATGTGTAAAATAATACTGCATAGACTTACCCTACTCTTTCGACTGTTAGTGTTACATTAGAAACAACCACAATTTTGTTTGCCACACTTCTCAAAATTATCTTAGTTTTTGCTTTACTGACAGCAGACTCACCTTGACTTGTGAGTTGGTTGCTGGTTTGGGCACAAGGTGGTCGTCTGCAGCACCAGCTGGTACAGATATCTTCAGTCAGTGAATTTCCCTGAATGTGGTGAATTAATTCTGTGTCAAACTAGACACAAATCAATGGAGACATTTCAGATATTAAGCTTGAGCAAAATCGACCTAATCACAGAAACCACATCATGTTTATCAGATATGCAAATTCACTGAGACTAGAATATGAGGGGTTCCTGTTGTCTTCCTGTCTTTATTGTCTGTAGAGTAGATTCAAACAGATTAAAAGGATTTTTATTTAGCATTTAGAGGATATTATTTCAAAGTGCATTTTATTAAATACATTTATTATAGTGTCACAACAAAAGTATGGAAACCTGTTTAATGTCCCATAAATTTGATCAGGTCTTCATTTTGACACAGAAATTTCACCTCAAAATCCTATGAACTTAAATAATGAGTCAAACACAACTTTTTCTTCATTTGCATTTTAAGATGATGAAACCCCAAAATCTGATGTGGATACCGATGTAGACGTGACCAAAGGGCCTAGACCGATTACTGCTGGCTTGGAGCTCTTTGAAGAACAAATACTGAAGAGTTTTCTGACAGAACACCTGACACATACAGATGATGACACCTCTGACTGAATGGGAATAACTACCTAAGAGCCTCCAACTACAAGATTTACAACAATAACAACACAGTCCTTTACTTTGAGTGTTTCAGTGTGTATATGTGCTGCTGGTATCAGTATCCAAACACTGGTATCTGATGGCAAAACTAAAGCTGGTGTAGTTATTGAACTAGGTTTAACACTAAATTAGCAGGTATTTCAGTCCCAGCGCTCTGATTCCCATCATGGTGAAGAGAGGTTGATTAAATTGGAACATGCAGAGGAATGTTAGAACAGAGGAATTTTTATCCCCCCCCCCCCCAATAAATACATAAATGAATAAATAGAATAAAAAAATATATATATATCAGGATGCAAAGAGATTAAATGATGTTTAAGTAGGTCTAAAGATCTCCGTAAATTTTATTACACTTGAGCAAAAAGTTACACAAATGCAAGCTTTTGTTAAAATCAAAATAGTTCACAGACTGACCTGTGTGCAGCTGAGGCTCATCCGAAAAGAGAAAATTAGAAAGAGGAAAAATGAACCCCGATTTCTCTGTGTCAGCCCCTTTTATGCTACACAACTTGTACTACTGCCCTGGTTACCACTCACACTAGCACACATAGCTTAGCAACCACATTTCCTGTCCACTTCATGTCTGTACTCTGAGCCTTTATGTGATACACACAAAAACCACACCAGCAGAGTCACAGCAATGTGGCTGCAAATGAAGGAAATGCACCTACTTTCTAGACCTACTTTCTTTACAGCAAGTACAAATATTTGTGTGTGTACTTTCCAGTTTTTATGTCTATTTACAAAGACATGCTTGCTTAAATACTTAATCACATCCTTGTAAGTAACAAACAGTTACAGACACTTCAGAAGAACTACTAAACTGTATGCACATTTAAAAATAGTTAGAAAGCAGAAACTAGAGAAGACATATTGTCATCTGCTTTTGCATTCAGACCTGACTTGTTCTCCACTTTGGTTCAGGAGGAGAGAGGAGTGTAGTGGTGGCTACTTGTGGTGGCTGAGAGTTACGGTACATTATTATCATCATTATTATTAAAGCTATGCATTATATCAGACAGCTGTAGTTAGCACCCTGCTAATCCAATGTAAAAGCAAATCAAAGCTGAAAGTCAGATCATAGTGTTGTACTTTGAATTAAAACGATAGTGTTACATTGTCAGTTACCACCATCGTGGGCATCTCTATGAGTTTATGAACAAAGAAACTGTGAATGCTAATAATCTACTTACAGCATCTATGGATGTCACAGTCACAAACCCATATGTCTACTAGAAAATACCTGAGTTCTTTAAACTGTCACTTTTAACTTTTAACTCAAGGTTTTAAAAGCTCTCATCGTTTTCAAGTATTTCCAGGTGCAGCTTCTTCATTGAATGGCAGGAGCGCCCTCTGCCGTTTACATAGAGAAGGGAAAAAGTTCACAGCAACTGGCATTCCCAGGCAATCTCCCTCTCCCACTCAAGATTTATAGTTGAAATGGTAAAAAGGCAAGGGCTAACTTGACAGAATACAGAATAAAGTGAGAATAGAAAAAAATATTTCTTTATTAACAAAAAAAGAGATGCAGTTGTTATTGCTAGATCGAGACTTGGCTACTGTTGGCTCTGATAGGGAAACAGCGAGATGGCAAATGTTAATGTAGAAGCACTACATTAGGAACATCCTAACTGAGTGAGTCAATCAACTAGAGCAGCTGTCTTTAATATGCACACACTTACAAAAACTTACACTTACAAAAACTTACACTTACAAAAACAAAGTAATTCTTGCTTAATTGGAAGACAGTGTCTTTTTACACTGTGTGTTTTTTGTCCTGTCTTCCTTCCCTCACCCCCAGTCAATGGCTAGGTCTGGTTCTGCCGGAGGTTTCTTCCTGTTAAAAGAGAGTTTTCCCTTCCCGCTGTCGCCAAGTGCTTGCTAACAGGGAGTCCTCTGATTGTTGGTTTTTTTTTCTCTTTGCTATTGTAGGGTCTTTGGGATTTGGCTCCCTCTGTTGGTCAATGAGATCTTGTGTACTTGCAAATAACTGTTGTTATAAATAAGACCCTACTAGACTGGATGTCCTATGTACAATTGTGCATTGAACTGTACTATATGCGTTTTTTTAAATTTTTTATTTCATTTTTGCACTTGGTAGTAATAATTTGTCATCTCACTTACTACTTGTCACAGCCTCCTGTGTTTCAGTTTACTTTACATACCACCAATTCACAACCATGGTTACATCAAGGTGCTTTATGCTGTAAAGAATCGACAATATTACAGAGAAAATCCCCCAAATCAGATGACTCCCTATGAGAAGCTCTCGGTGACAATGGGAAGGAAAAACTCATCAAAAGCATCGCCTTTTGCAGCATAATTAAGAAATGGGTCAGGGTCACCTGATCCAACACTAACTATGAGCTTTATCAAAAAGGACAACTGAAAAAAGACAAAATGCTTAAACA
>NW_005187613.1:1039241-1040329 GCF_000239375.1 Pundamilia nyererei
TCCCACTCCTTTTTCAGGCAATTTTTGTTTTTTGTTTTGTGCATTTTATGTTCAATATAGGTATTTGTTGTGCCTGAAAATGAACAAATAAATGAAATGAAAATGAAATGAAATGAACAACATGAGTCTCCTTATAAAAAAAGAAACTAGCAGGAGATCTTGTGAGGGCAACAAGGTAACAGCAGCGCTATATGCAAAATAAGTTTGGAGACATTAAAGAATATCTTTGTCATTCATATATGAATACACCTGTGGATGCATCGGTTATTAAAATAAAACTCTTGTGACGGCCCTCTGCACGCAGGGCGAGTTGGGGAAGACAGCGAACTCTCCCCGAGCTGCTCCCGAGTTCAGGCTTGACCCCTGGGATCAGTCGAAACCTGAGCAGGGTCAGCGCTACAACAAACTCGAAGCTCCGTAAAAGCTATGTAACTTGTGTAACTCAGCTACAGAAATGTCAGAAGGTCAGATTATTACCTGTGTACAGTCTTTTAAGGCTTGTTTGAATCGTTTCCCCTGCTGAGTCTTCCAGTAAATCCAGTCCCAGTGGTGAAAAATGTTTTCTCGCCGATGTGTTACAAGGTCACTGAGCTCCAATATGGCTGATACGTACTCACTGGAAGACCTGGAGGGACAATCTTCTTAGAAACTGACAACTACAACAAAAATGAAAGATATCAGTTGAAATCAGTGGCTGTTCTCACTCCTGACAGTTACTGTCATAGCTGAAGGCACATTTTAGTAAACTGTCCAGAGTCAGCAGAGTGATGTGGTCAAACATCTCCAGATTACAATTCGACACCACAGAAAACAGAAACAGAAACAAGGACGGATTAACAGGATAAAGATATCAGCATAAGCATGGAAAGAAAATCACATTTGAGGGGTGATTCATGCAGTCTAAGTCTTCAACTTAAAGTAGCTGAACTGTTCAGGATCGGTTTAAGATGTTATTGGACAAACAGTGAACACTATGATTTGATCTCAAATATGGTAACTTATGTTATACATATGAATTTTAAAGATCAGCTAAGTTCTGTGCAGTCAGTGTAGATGTAGATTGTGCGTTTGCGTGTTCAGCCTCCTGG
>NW_005187613.1:1040547-1046800 GCF_000239375.1 Pundamilia nyererei
TTTTTTTTTCCACTCGTCTTTACTCGATCTGTACAAATCTAAGTTATTATTATTATTATTATTATTATTAATAATAAAAGATATAAACATCTCATCAGTGCCACTGTTTGTGTATTGTTTTAAATGACAGCAGTTTGAAAGCATGTGAAAACGTCGGTGTATCCTATGAAAATTGCTGATAAGGAAACATTTGATCTTCTTGAAAGAGTGGCTGCTAAAAGGTGTGGTGCACTAAAATTCTGGAAATCACTACAGAAAATTATGTGGTAGTTTTGTAGAGGGTGTGTTACTCTTCACCAAAAGAAATATGAATAACAGGCATCACATTGATGAGTCTTATTCTGCTGAAGGTTTCTTCCTGCTAAATGTAACTTTTTCCTTCCGACCACCAGAATGTGCTTGCTCATAGCAGTTCACTTGATTACTGCTGTTTTTTTCCCCAATACTGTAAGTTGTTTAACTAACAGTAAAGCATCTTAAGGTGGCTGTTACTGTGTTCTGTGTGCTCTTACTGCAATTAAAACCCGAATGACTAATTTAGAATCTGAAAATAATTGAAAAACGTATTTTTCTGATGGTTGTACCAGTTTTAACAATGTTTGCTTGTCTTGTTTGCGACCGGTGGTACCCCTGTATACACTTATCCTATCAACTTCATAACCCTATGTGACTTAATTTAACATTTTCAGAAAACTTGACCTGTGACCCCTGACTTTGAGGCCGAGGTCACTGAGAATCAAACTTGTCTGAGCTTTTTAGTAGATGCACCTATGGTATCGATTTCAAAACTCTATGTAGCCTACGTCTCAAGTTATCGCATTCACAAACTTGGTTGTCCACATTGCCCGCTTGGAGGTATGACGATGAGCTGAGGGATAAACTCAAACTGTCATGCGATCAGCTTTGTGTGCATTACTGCATGCGTGATTGTGTGTATCTTACATGCATGATTTTAGATGAGGAGTTAAATACAGCAATGTAGCTCCTCAATATATCAAAATGAAAAGCTGGAGTGAGCAGTCGTCTCTCGCGGGACCACACCACTCCATTACTGATCAACACACTGTGTCCTGAAACCAAAAAAAAAAAAAGACTTGTAGTTAGGAGCACTGTCGTTTGGCTTTTAGAACAAAAACAATACTGGGAAAGATTTAATTCCAGTAAACTCTGCAACATATGAGGAAAACTGAAATATTTCACTCACCCAGCCATGGGCGCAGGCGGTGAGAAATTAATTCATCTTTCACTGTGATGCTGGCTGAAGGAAGTAAATGATGAACAATGTAAGCAAACACCAAAAGCTTAGCTTCAGACTGACTGTTGGTGTTTTATAAGCAGAGGTTTGACGTAGTCAGGGTGAAAGAGTCTGACCAGATGGTAGAAAGGACCGAGGAACCAGCAGCAGGAGTGTTTGTATGTCTGCACCAGGTCATCCACCCACTGGAGGCCTTCTTCTGTGCTCTGCATCTAAAATGTTTTATCACAAAACAAGACTTAAAGATTGGTGCTGATTATAGCAATCAAAGAGAAATAGTAACATAGCAACAAAAAGTACATCTGTTTAACTCTGAAACCTATAGCTGCATCATGTAGAGATTACAAATATTTAAAATAGTTCATAAAAAAGGAGGATGTCTGTTTGTCGTACCTTCCCAAGATGGTCCAACAGCCATGAACGTGTCTGTGGTTTGCTGAAACAGGACAACCTGTGAGAGTACCAGGTGTAACGCAGCAGCAGCCTCGCAGTCCAAAGTGCAACCACAGCAACCAGTCCAGTACTGAAAATGTACAGGACTGAACAGAGACCTGTCCAGCTGAGGACCAGAGCAAGGACACTGTGCAGGAGAGTCATCACTGAGAGAGAGCAATTAGCATCCAGACGTTTAAGTTTCTCACCACTGGCCCTGCTCTGTTGGTTGTACTTATAGGGGCAAATTGCTCCACCCCCCACTCACACACACTTGATTATAAATACTAAAATAACTTAGAACTAGAGCTTTTAGTTCTAAGTTATGAAATGTACATAGTATTCCATTAGTCTTCTCACATTTTAATATAACTCTACAAACTATTTCACTCTTGCAATCCCCCAACGATAATAATAACATGCAGTCTGAACAATAGGGCTACTGCACATGGTAATTTAAAATGATAACTGTATAAAAAAGAAATAAGTGACTGAATATAAAAACAGAAGTCATGATGGCTATAAAAAGGTCAAATACTATGCAAGAACTGCTGTACCAAAAGTAGTGTTGTCGCAATATTTTGGAGAATTCTGATTTTATTTTCATTGTGGAGATTAATTATCGGTACTTTCTGATTTAATTCAGTAACATCTCCATTCTACAGGCTTTGGATTTTAAGATTACACGAAAATGCCCACTTACTTGGAATTCTCCTTGATGGCAGAGAACCACCTCTTAACCTGATCACCTGCTTACCCAGAGAAGCTGCTCTGAGTTTCATGAAATGAGAAAGACAAAGAGGCCGTCATTTCAATTTGGTTCACTTGCATAAAAGCACAGGGTGAGTCAAACCATGACTTCTGCTTCATTTAGGAGCACTTTGGAAATGAATCAAACTGGATGCTAATTGGTCTGACTAAAGCTAGCTAGCGACTAAAAACTAGAGGAAAGTTGACTCTCAGGAATGAACTTAAGAAAATTCAAACTCCTTCATTATCAGTTTAGTACAATGGACACTTTGTTTATGGTGTTTACACTTGTTTGTGAAGCTCTGTGGAACCTTCAAAGTTGTTTTGTGATAACCTGATTCCTTTTATTTTAAACAAAGAAGCTTCATTATAGTTAAGTTAAAGGATAAACTGGTGCTTTTCTACTCTGAGCACTCAAAGTGCTTTTATACAACTTGCCTCATTCACCTAAGCGCTTTTTTCTAAGATTTACCTATGCAAGTGCTTTTTAATGCTCACACACAATCAAACTCCCATGGATGCATCGGAGAGCACCTTGGAGTTAGTGTCTTGGTATGAAGGATACCTGGCGACTGGAGCAGAGTGAATCACCAACCTTCCGATGTGTAGGCCACTTTCTCGACCTCCTGTGTTTGTGTTTGTTTATATATGTACAGTGGGGCAAAAAAGTATTTAGTCAGCCACCGATTGTGCAAGTTCCCCCACTTAAAATGATGACAGAGGTCAGTAATTTGCACCAGAGGTGAATCTACAATAGGCAAGCAGCTTGGTGTGAAAAAATCAACTGTGGGAGCAATCATCAGAAAATGGAAGACATACAAGACCACTGATAATCTCCCTCGATCTGGGGCTCCACGCAAGATCTCATCCCGTGGGGTCAAAATGATCATGAGAACGGTGAGCAAAGATCCCAGAACCACACGGGGGGACCTGGTGAATGACCTGCAGAGAGCTGGGACCAAAGTAACAAAGGTCACCATCAGTAACACACTACAACGGCAGGGAATCAAATCCCGCAGTGCCAGACGTGTTCCGCTGCTGAAGCCAGTGCATGTCCAGGCCCGTCTGAAGTTTGCCAGAGAGCACATGGATGATACAGCAGAGGATTGGGAGAATGTCATGTGGTCAGATGAAACCAAAGTAGAACTTTTTGGTATAAACTCAACTCGTCGTGTTCGGAGGAAGAAGAATACCGAGTTGCATCCCAAGAACACCATACCTACTGTGAAGCATGGGGGTGGAAACATCATGCTATGGGGCTGTTTTTCTGCCAAGGGGACAGGACGACTGATCCATGTTAAGGACAGAATGAATGGGGCCATGTATCGTGAGATTTTGAGCCAAAACCTCCTTCCATCAGTGAGAACTTTGAAGATGAAACGAGGCTGGGTCTTCCAACATGACAATGATCCAAAACACACCGCCCGGGCAACAAAGGAGTGGCTCCGTAAGAAGCATTTGAAAGTCCTGGAGTGGCCTAGCCAGTCTCCAGACCTCAACCCCATAGAAAATCTGTGGCGGGAGTTGAAAGTCCGTGTTGCTCGGCGACAGCCCCAAAACATCACTGCTCTCGAGAAGATCTGCATGGAGGAATGGGCCAAAATACCAGCTACTGTGTGTGCAAACCTGGTAAAGACCTATAGTAAATGTTTGACCTCTGTTATTGCCAACAAAGGTTATGTTACAAAGTATTGAGTTGTATTTTTGTTATTGACCAAATACTTATTTTCCACCCTAATTTACGAATAAATTCTTTACAAATCCTACCATGTGGATTCATGGATTTATTTTTCACATTCTGTCTCTCACAGTTGAAGTGTACCTCTGGTGCAAATTACTGACCTCTGTCATCATTTTAGGTGGGGGAACTTGCACAATCTGTGGCTGACTAAATACTTTTTTGCCCCACTGTATGTATATTTGTACACACACACTACTTTGAAAAAAATTAGACTGTGGATGTATATTTCTGCATCAAAAAGTAACTGACTATTAATATGAAATGGATAACATGGGTGACTTTGCCAGTGTTTATATCTGTTTTGGATATGATTCAGGTGAATTGACCCAGGGTCATATCTATAACATGCAGGACACCGACCGTGTACTGCTTTTGTTAGTGTAAACTTCCTCATTATTTGAAATCTTGAGTATTGACAGTGAGAAAAAAACTATTAATGTTTGTTACAGGTGCAGAATGCTGCGATCAGTGGAAAGACAGGGCTTGTGTGTACAGATGAAATGCAGAGGTGGAATGCAGGGACAGCAAAGAACCTTGAACCTAAACGTCTAAGCCAGATAAACGTCAGACATCACAGGGCAGAGCAGCAGTACGATGTGAACTCCCGGACTGCAGTGACACAATCTCTCCATAACACACCATATCACCTTACACATCAAGACTTTATTGACAGTGTTAGCAAAGCACCAGTGAAGACACTTTTCCTCCTCAAGAACACATTAATTGTAAAGTGTTACAATGCCTCGCCATCTGCAGGTCCTCACCGCAACAGTAAAGTTGATGAGCAATTTCTTCAGCCACACCAAGCACACAGTTACAAACTAAGCTGTAATCCATGCAGGGCATTCTACCAGGCATACATTCAAGTTTCTGAAGAGCGAGCAGAACAATTTAAGATTCTCCACAAAGTTGATCATCATACCATTAATGAGATCAATGGTTTCTGTGGGGACTGACAGGCTTTGTCAACCCTAACAAGGGATCGGGGAATTGCAACAACATGCAATTTAAATCCTTCATCCAGCTCAACAAGGTCGATGCCTCAAACCTTGTGTAGGACTTCCAAGCCTTCCTTGGAAAACTTGGTTAGATCAAAATGTTTCTTGATCAAATGCCAAGAATTCCGCAGCTGTTGGATTCGGTAGAGAGAAAGGTTGAACTTTGAGAACAACAGCTTCAACCTTTCCAGCCATCTCGGTTCGATTACGATGCCATCAAATTCGAAGTCAGCATCTAGTTGCTCACCAGCATTGTCAACAGTACTAGCCTGCAGAGGAATGAGGATCTCTGGGTCAGTCAGGAAATATGGAACACTGGAGGCACTTGAAAATGCTGTGGCCAAACCATCCATGTTCTCCCTAGCAACATCCTCCATGGCTCGTGGAATCTGGTAAGTAAAAAGAAGAAAAATGGGGTAAGTACACACAAAAATAAGTACAATAAGTACACCCTTTAAACGGATGACTCCGTATCGACCAAATGGCGAGGCACGAATGCGTGGAGGATATGGGAGGGTTGGTGTACCAGCGGTCGCTTCCTCCCAGTGTGACAAATGAGTACATGGCAGCTGGGTGGGCCCCACGAGAGACCCAGGCTGTCTGTGGGCACAGCAGACAGGGCGGGATGATTGGCTCCGGTTTCAACTCAACTCCCTCTTCACAGAGCATCCGCTGTGGTCTCCAGCCTCAGCGTGCGGGTTGTTCAAGGCAACATATGGCTGAGAGCTGTGGCTGTTTGCATGGTGACAAATTGATGTTGCGTCTCCTTTTCCCATTCCTGTTCCTCTGACATGGCACGGTGACATGCATTTAAAGTTCAGGCTGTCAGCTTTATTTAGGTGTATTTTCACATCCAGCATCCCACATGTGTGACATTAATATTATGACCATTAAAGTATGAGAAGATGCTGGATTTGGAGCGTGAAGCTAAAAGCTTCTGAAGAGTGCTGCAACATTGCACGTGCAACTTAAAGCTTCTTGTTTTGACATCAGGGAGAATCCAGATTTTACACTCATACAGACGCTGTATCCATCAGAATACTATACAGGGAGTGCAGAATTATTAGGCAAGTTGTA
>NW_005187613.1:1047866-1050036 GCF_000239375.1 Pundamilia nyererei
TTCCTGCTGTGTCCAGTGTCTGCTGGTTTGAGCGGGCATGTACACAGCTCTCATCTGCAATAGGACAGGTTCCTCATCCTCTTCCTCCATCACCATGGGGAGATCTGGAGGCAACTTTTTCTCCGTATGGGGTTTTGGGTTCCCCATTCGATAAAGGATATCGTAGGGGAGCTTATAGAGAGTGAAGCCGAAAACTTTTTCACAGACTTATGTTAAAAGTATCTTGTACTTTTGGAGCTCTGCCTGTGTCATCTTCAGCTCCAGGAGTTGGTCCTTCAGTTTCTCATAGAACACAAAATCCTTATTCATGATAAGTCCCACTGAGCTGACCAGCACCAAGACCTTGTTCCGCGTGTGCTTTTCAATCTTCCCCGGAATCCTCTTCGTTACTTGGGGCAGCCATGGCATTCCATGCTCTCTGTACCTTTCAAGGGTCCTGGCGTAGCACAGTCCACGGCGCTCCATCTCCATGGCCACATCCCCCACTATGGCCATGGCCTGGGACTCGATGGAAGGCTCCCTGCCGTCATTATGTATCTCTACATAATCCATCAAGTTCCAAGAAGCCCTCCTTGTTCCCTTTATATCACGGTACTTAACGTCCGGGAACCACCTGATCTTCAGCTCAAGGAATCCTGCTCTCAGGCATTCTTGTACATGCTTGCCTTCCCCTTCAACAAGCTTCCTCGCCCGGGCAAAGGTGAATGGGGTCGGGAAGGAGTCTCTGGTGGCCAGGTTCTCCATCAGTGCAGCCAGATTAATGTGTCCCTTGAGATTCTCTGGGCATTTTCCCCTTGCAACTCTGAGATGAAGATGCCGTCGTTCCTCCTGAAGAGGTCTTTCAGCAGCAGCTTTACAAGTTTAGGTCCCAGCACAGAAGGCTTGCACTTGAGAGTCAATGTGAGAGCAAATAGCCTCTCGATTCTTTTCATCTGGAGTGTGTCCCTTATTCAGTGTGCCAGAAGTGGTGGGCAGTCCTCAATAGCTGCACCAGTTGCTGCACACAGGCCCATGAAGCCCCTCATGTTGGTTGCACTGAACTCATGCAGCGAGCTGGTCCCCAGTGCTGCCGAGTACTGTCTGTCCATGTTGGACAAGGGGTGCCCGTATAATAGCTCCAGCTGGAATGCCTTCTACACTGGGAGAAAGCCGCCTTTGCCTTTGTGCTTCTGCCGGAGCTGGTCAGCCATATACTTTAGACAGCGAGACAGTATCTCATTCACGCTTGGCTGTTCCTGTTCCCGTTTAAAGGGGACAACGAGGGGGAAGTCCATCAGGCACTTATGCAATTTCCTCAAGTTGAAGAATGAGCATACAAAAACGTCTGTAAAGTCTGCCAGTTCCTTCCCTTCCATCCCCTTCACGATCTCTATTCTCTGGTTATAATTACCTGCTGCCTTCCTGGCCAAGTCAATCATGTGGATGTAGTAGTCCTCAGCTCTGGTGGCCACCGCCTGTGACGTAATTTGGGTGGCCGAGGCCACCAGTGACGATCAAGCCACTAATGGGGTGCCGGAATGTGGACATATAATGAGTGTGTCGGCTGTCCACATAAACTTGCCAGAAGGTGACATTAGGCCGAGTGACAATCTCTGCCAAAGCTGGCAAGATGTCCGGTGGGTGCTGGTCGAGTTCTGTCTGCACGTTAACACACTCGTGCATGGACATGCACGTGAAGAACCTAGCTTTGGGTCCCAACATCCTTTCCAGTCCTGCTCTTGACCAGAAAAGTGTGGTGTGAGGGTCCAGTGGTATTAAGTTGCAGGCCATGTGCAGAGAACATCGCACAACGTCATCAGGGTGAGCCATTTCCCTCAAATGAAAGAGGTTCCTTGTCTTTTGTCCAAATTTGTAGACAAACAACCGGACTTCCAATGTTGGATGCTCCGGCAACATCCTCTTCGCTTCATCAAGTTTGGAGAGCACGAACGTTCGATCCTGCTCCAATACGTTAATGCTCCCTTTGTTTTGAATGATGGTCTTCTGCAGTGTGGGTCTGGTCAGGTCTTCCAGTGGAAGGTCTTTGAGCAACTAGACAAATTTTGTTAAGATGCCATTAACAAGGTCCACTGTGTGCCTTGGTAAATAGTCAGGCATTTTACAGACTCTGTCCACCACCACAAGGGACTTGGGAATTACTATAGCTTCTAACTTGAATCCCCCGTCCAGG
>NW_005187613.1:1061137-1062549 GCF_000239375.1 Pundamilia nyererei
CGGAAATGTTATTACCCACTAGCAAAAGGTTACACAAAGGCAAAATGGTAAAATATAACAAGTTCAAAGACTGACCTGCTTAGAGATGAAAATCACCAAAAAAGGAACAAAAAGTCAAACAAAACAGCCAAGGGAGAAAGAACCCTGATTCCTCTGTGCAGCTCCTGCCCTACTCCTGTGGTATGCAGAGCAACAGTTTAGCACCCACACTTCCTGTCCATTTCATAGTGTGTATTTTAAGCCCATATACGGCATATAAACAACTAACCAACAGAGTTACAGAGACATGACCACAACAAGGAAATGCACTTACGCCCTTCTCTGCTAACACACACATATATATTTGGTTTAATACATTAACATTATTATTATTATTATTATTTGTGACTTAAACTAAAACAAATATTTTTTTTTATCATGATGCAAACCATAAAGGGCCAAAGTGCTCAAACAAAAAGTCCTTTTATGTTGTCAATCATCACACCATGTACACCTTTATGAGTTTACATGAGAAATATGTCTTATCTGATCATAACAAAACAAAAGCTGTTTTCTAGACTCCGGTGGTGTTGCAGACAGGGGGTGTACAGTGTGTTCACAAGAGTCACACGTCCTGCAGACGTGACATTGACTCAGTGAATTTTGACCATGTGACATGCAGAGGTGCTTATCTCTCTACAGAGATGGAAGTCACAAAACAGTTTCGCCACTTTAGCTTTTCTTTCTTTATTTTTAAACTTCTGTACCACATTAACCATTTCCCACAGTAAGCTATTGTAATAGGTAATGGCAAAATAAGTCATGTGTACATTACAGCTGAGTGAATATGAACTTTGAAATGTTTCATCTGAAATTACCATGGCCAAATCAGTCTTTAATGGGGCCACAGTGTGTATAAAGTGTAATTAATAATACAAGAAACTAAAATCATGAAACTTCTAACACAAGACTTTAATACTGGGACATTTGGCATCTTGATGAGTTGAACTTTAACTGTAACTACATATTGTTACTCCCAAATAAATAAGAATAATCAAAAATATTTAACTGGAACATGTTTTGATCAAAAAATCTAAAGGTTTAGTGTCCTCAGACAATCTAAAAGTGTATTACTTCTATTTTGTTTTTAGCTTTTCGAGCATATACTATATGATATGCAATGTACCTTGACCTACATTAGATAGATGTCTGTCATATACAGAAGAGACAACAGAGATGTGCAAATAGTTTATCAGCAGACTGGCAGAATATTATTTGATGTATATATTTTGTGGCAGAATAATTATAAATTGTAGATATATTCAGAAGTATAGAGATACAGTGGGGCAAAAAAGTATTTAGTCAGCCACCGATTGTGCAAGTTCCCCCACCTAAAATGATGACAGAGGTCAGTAATTTGCACCAGAGGTACA
>NW_005187613.1:1063939-1086103 GCF_000239375.1 Pundamilia nyererei
GGCCACAAGTGCAACTGGTCTTCTTGTTTAAAATGCGGAAATATGAGCAAACTGTCAAAACATTTCACAAGTCTGTCAGTCACACAATAAACGCCACATCATAGTTCATCTGTTGTTGCACCAGATATGTTAGCAGAGTGTGCACAAACTGTATAAATCATCAGTTATATAAATATAGTGCTGTGAAAAAGTGCTGTCACAGTTTGGCTGACAAACATGCAGGAATACCTTGTTTAATGTAAAACCAGCTTTGAATAGCAAACTGTGTCTACAAGCTGTTGTGGTCATTTGTTGTGACAGTTGCATTGTTTCCTAATCACAAATAGAGAAGTGCTAAAGCGTCTCAGGAAGGTTGCAAAAGTGATGCAAATAATTATCTGAGATGTTTGTGCTTTTATGTATAAAAGCGGAAGTGCACAGAGTCTACGCTCTGACAAAGGCAAACTATGACTTGTAAATGTAAAATATAATATCTGTTGGTCTTCAGTCTTCACTTCATGTTTGGTAAGAACATTCATTTATCATATATTATAGGAAAGAAACTCATTGATAGAGATCTTAACTGAAGTTCACACACAGGTGTAAAGACGTGTGTTGAATACCAAAGTCTGAATTATTGATTCTGCTCCACTTTGCAGATTACCAACTCATTCCTGAGCCACTGCGAGTTAACCAAACAACTACAAGCAAAAACAAAAAAAGGTAGAGTGCTGGGTAACCGATATTTTTGTATGTGAAACTGCATTTAGCAAAAGCAGTGTCTCTGTGGCTCTGTTATTACAGAGCATCAAATAAACGCAAACATTTTGATGGAGGCTCAACACTGTTTTACTGTAAATCTACACATTTTCAGATAAAACCAAAGTAAAATGTGATCAGTGTCATCCAGTTGATGTGCACTATATCAAATTTATGACAGATCTACTACACCAGTAACAAGAATGAGGAAATATTAATGTAAATGCTCTGTTTTCTTTATCAGGGGATCATGAGGTTTCAATGTGCCTGTTTGCTCCTGGTGCTGTTTTCTCCTGCTGTGCTCTGTAAAACTGATGACAAGCTCAAAACTAAACATATCGTTGTGAGAAAGGGCTCCTGTGATCAAATGATGAAAAACATCAATGGCAGAAATGAATGCAAGGAGAAAAACACTTTCATCAAAGAAGAGTATTTGGAATCAGTTCTGACTGTGTGTGTAAAAACAAACACAGGATTCATCCCCAGAGAGTATGACGTTATTAAATGTAAACAATCGAGCAAGAACCCTTGTTCATACAAGTACACTGAAACCAAACTTCAGGTGATAAAGTGTAACAATGGAAAACCTGTACACCTTGATGCGTGGAAGGATTAAAGTTGAAAGTGATGCCTCTTTACTTGGCAGTAACATTTATCAAAATGTTAATTATGTGGCTATGTTCAGTTAATTCTGGAAATTAAAGGACTTATTTTGGAAGTGTAAGAATTTGGAAAACATTGAATATAGCAGAATAAACTTTCTTCCTCCAGCAATCTTTGTTTGTCTTTTGATTTATTGGACTTACAGCTATGAACACGTTTTGAAGCAGAATACATGCTTGCATTTTTCACATTGTCAATTTATCTGGACACAAACCAAAAACAAAACTGGAACTGGGAGGACTGGGAGTATTGTGTTCTGGGGATTTTTGTAACCTGTGCTAGAGCAAAACTGTTTTGTTTTTTTTACAGCACATCAACAAAACGCAAACAAAATTCTTATAGAGTTCTTGTATACGCTGTAAAAAAAATCTGTAATTTTACATTTTTCCTCTGTTAAATCTTTGCAGAATTTTGCAGATATAATTATCTTTGAAAACTATAATTACTGTACAGTAGTTGCCAGATTCAGAAATGTATATTGTATACAGATTATATATAGATACAAATGTAATGAGTATGAACAATCGCATGTAAATTACAGGTTTGCATTATTAAAATGCAATCAATCATAATATTATTTTACAGATGGCTATTGAAATTTCATATAATTAAAGTACTATCAGTTATGTAACACTAAAAATATCGATATTTTTGTACTTTTTTTTATTGAAAAATATCAGAAGTGAAAGGGTTATATTGAGAAAATTGTGCCGCCAATCAGTCAAAACATTTTGTATCTTAGTTCTTAACAGAAGCAGTGTTAGTGCTGGTACTCTGCCGCGCAACCTCGACAAGTTCTGAAATGATGTGATTGGAAATTGAAAACTTTCATCCAATAGCCAGCAATAAGGAAAAAATTTGGAGAAAGGAAACAGGCCATTTAGAGTTTGTACCTGGTGAAGGATGACAAACAGGATTTAAAAAAAGGATTAAATGTTGAGACACAGGAAGTGTGTTTAAAAGCTGTCATTGGAAAACTGAGTTTCATAACTCTATAATGTTTAAGTAGGTAAATGTTTATATAAAAATCAAAATACCATGCCTTATTACTGCACTGTTATGATAGTATCAAACAAAGCTAATATTAAATGTAACTTTCAGTGTTTATATGGAATCCAGTCTGATTTGATAAGATTTGTAGTTAGCAATGTAATTACATGTGCATGTGATTACAATACCAATAACATTTAATAACATTAACATTTTTTAATTTTTTTTGTGTCCCGTTTTCCCCCAGTCATTTCTGTCCCGTTTGTAGCAACTGAAAATAAAATAAATTCATAATTATAATAAAGGTCAATCAAATGGACCAATATGGCAAGGCCATGATGATCCACTTGGTAAAATAAATCCGCTTGGCATCTTTCTTGGCCTTAAGACAACAATTCTGATGGCTAAAGATCCAAACATTTTTTAATTTTTTAAATAAAACGTCATTTTAAACTTTGTAGGTTGGAATAACTTTTTGAAAAAAAATATTTATTAAATATCACGATTTCTTACATAAAGTTATAAATAATAAATTATATCAATAACAGTTGATAGAATCAACAATGAACAGTAGATTGTTGTAATTACAAACCCAGATGCTAGCTTTACAGTATTTAAGAGCATTTTGACTTCTAAGGGTGGTATGTAATTTTTATGATTAAATAAGACTGCCATGTAAGAGAATTGACAGACAATTACATTATAATAACAGTACTTTTCTGCAACTCTAAGGTTGATCAGTTGTGCTGTAGGAACATTTCATCATATTAATCGTTAAAATGTAATCATTTTTACACATGTAAAAATATTGCAGGTAAAAGTTAAAGCTATAAAGCCGTATATTTATATCTAAAAAAAGGTTTTTTTGAAATTCACTTATTTTTTTTCTTAACAGTACTTAAATATAGAGCTGCAGTATATCGAAGTTATGACAGATCAACTGTGCCACCAAAATGTAAGAAAGGAAACAAAATTGTGAATGCTATGTTTCTTTTTATGTTAAAGAAGATAATTTTTTTATTTGCCCAGTTAAATGTCGATTTCTGACAAGAAGATTTCAGCCCTTATATTAATGTGTGAAACCTCAAAACCAAACTGCTAATTACGGTCTGAGAGGTACATTAAAGAGTTGCATGGTTATTATTGCATTTGCCTATATTAGATAAAGACACCAAAAAGTTACTGCAGATAGATAACGTTTGTCAGTGGGCATCGACGTAGATACTGCATTAAGTTTCACTTCCTGGCTGATCTTTTCTTTACTCTTTTCTCAAAAACACAAGTTACTATATCATCTTATTGGCTCATTCATCTGACTGCTCCTGCTATGTGGGCGTGTTCAGAGGCTCCAGCTGCAGCCACAGGCCTCCCTCCGCACGCAGGACGAGTTGGGGGAGACGGCGAACTCTGCTGCTCCCGAGTTCAGGATTCACTCCTGGGGTCAGTCGAAACCTGAGCAGGGTCAACGCCACAACAACACGGAGCTCCACCATGGCGAATTTCTGACCAATGCAGTTCCTGTTAAAATATGCTTGTTATTTTGCTACCAAAACATTTCCTAGTTGTACTGTTGGGAATAATTCTGAAACTGAACCTGGGGCCTGAGGAGAAGGGGATGAAGGCATGAGAGGTTTGGCTCTTTTTGTTGCTTGGGTCAAATCGCTGGGGATCATATTCCTGGTTAGAGAGCAAATGACAAAGATTAAATATGACAGATTTGTATCAAAAATTAAGATGATCTTACTAAGTGCTTACATGTGGGTTTGTCCAAACAGTGGGGTTATGGTGTGTTCCATAAATGCTTACCAGGCAGATTGTACCTGGTTTACAAGAAACAATTAGTTGAGTTAGTTAAAGCTTAAACTTTCCTTTTACAACTTCAACATTTATTCGTTATCAGCTTCTCTCATTAAGTGTGTAACTTGACATTAAAAACTGGAACTAATATATAGTAATCTCTCCTTAAATAGTATCCCTTAAAGTACTGTCTCAAAAATGAAAGTTAAAGCATGATTTATGACAAGACACAGCTCTTGAATCTCCTAAGTCTATTTGAAAATCTTGAAAGAGAGTTTCCCCCCTCACCCGCTGGGACTGTTCGGTTTCCTGGCAGCACCATGTCCTGGGTGTAACTCCGTGTTACAGCCTGCACAGGAGAGTGGAGTCTGAGGCTCTCTTTGATGCACATGGTGGTGAAGGGAAGGTTGGACAGATCCTCCCTTAAGATCAAGTCATGTCAGGACACTGAGATAAAATTCACATGTAAACATCTGAAACTACCAATAATGTTGCTGGCATTTGTATTTTCTGACCACTGGATTTCTTGTCCATCTCGTCCCTCTATCAGGTCCATCACTTCCTGTCTGCATTTTTCTTGATAGTGTTCATGGCGTGCTAAATTATAAAGCGTCCAGCAGATGGCACTGGCTGTTGTGTCATGACCTGCAGAAGAAGAAGGAAGATTTGCAAAGTGTGAGGATAATGACAGCAAACTATGAGCTGCAGCTTTAAAGAGACATCCTAGAGTATACAGCAGCAGTTACCACTATGGTGTAATTTTTATGTGTGACCACAGATGTTACTGTAACATGTCACCTGCAAACATGAAAGTGTTGGCCTCAGCCTGCATTTCCTCGTCCGTTAGTCCTTGCCCATCTTCATCCTTCAACACACAGACATCTTGCAACTAATGCAGTGCCAAAAATGTAATGCATGTTAAAATGCCCTGTTTCACTTCTAACTATTTACCTACACTGTGGCCAATTTCAAAGTGTCCCCAACACCATCTTCCTACACACTTTCACTTAGTTTACGCATATGTGTGGAAGGTCCATACCATCATCTGTTCCAGGCCACTAATGACTGGTGGAGGTTCTCTGTCTGCACAGAATTCCACATATAGATCAGTTCTACATGATTATTTCAGAGCTGTCTCAGTAATAGTTCAAATATAATGGCTCTGGAAGCGAATAACTGATGCATACTCAATAATCCAGCTAATTAAATCCCAAAAGGTTGATTCTGTTCATCTGGATGTAGCCTAAAACACTACATCCATGAACAGAAGCTTAACCAAGAACATATCATATGGAAAGGGTATTATTATACAACTGCCTGAAAACACACCACAAACTGCAGGATAATTAATATGCGGAGGCCAAGAAAAACAAGTCACTGGTCACTAAAAGGACTTATCCAGCACCCACTCAGATGCCCATAAGAGTGAGCCTGTATAGCACATCTATATATCCAACCAGCTCGAAGAATATGCAGTGAAATCATTACAGTCGAATTCCATTTGGCCAAAGATATGTGTCATCTAAATATTGTCTTACTCCCAAAGCAGCAGAAACTGTGCTGCATGCTAAAACACACGGGGAAAATGTAGAGATCCAACAACTAATATTTTGCTGTGAGATTTGCTATGATACATTCTTCATGCAGGTAGAATGAAGTGAAAGATTGAATTTTTCTGCAAAGAGGTTTTAATAAACAGTTAATGTAGTACAATGTGAACAAAGTGCCTTGTTGATTTAATCATTTTTAAACATGAGTGTATACATATATATACACAGAGTAACTTTTAATGTTGAAATGTATGAAAAGTTTTAACTTTAATGTGCAGCTGTATGAAATATACAGCAGCAGCAAAAGTGCACGAAGTAGTAAACTAAATATGACTCCAGGTAATTTATTTTTCACCTCTGTGAGATTTTGACATCTAGTATTATGTGAAGTCAGCTAATGCAGAGAAAGTCTGGCTATGTTGACATTTCCTCATTATGAATCATCTACATGTTACAAACCCTTATTTAAGAGACACTTAAGCCGGTGCAGTATTTAAATTAAAAATGGCTCTATACACTCCCTTTTTCCACTACTACCTCCTCCTGGTATCTACTCGGCTCAGCCCGGCTCATTTTCTTTCAGTCGCTTTCTATTAAAGTTGAGTACCATCCTACCTTTGTCAACAACAGGATGTCTACAAAATCTTTCCTCTTCTGGGCAGTTGGAGCAATTTCAGATTGTGTTTCTGTCTCCCTCTGTTGGTTAAGGAGGGTGCGGCGCTTCTCAACCACATCCCTAGTGAACCTGTAAACCAGAATGCAGCGGTTTACATCACTAGCCTGCCTTTACCATACTCAACAGTTCATTAGAAATAATTACAAGTTACTATTCAAGAATATTACAGCATCAAAAGTATCTAGAACATTAGATTTAAATAGATTTTTTTTCAACAGTATTGCACAAGGAAAAGAAGATAAGCAACATAAAGGACAGTAACAGTTTAGTTTTCACCATTTGGGAGTAACAATGTGTCATCACAATTGCAGCCTTCTATGTGACTTGTGTAACTCAGCTGCAGAAGGTCAGATTATTACCTGTGTACAGTGTTTAAGGCTTGTTTGAATCGTTCCCCCTGCCGAGTCTTCCAGTAAATCCAGTCCCAGTGGTGTAAAATATTTTTTTCTCTACGCTCTATTATCAGGTCACTGAGCTCCACTATGGCTGACACGTACTCACTGGAAGACCTGGAGGGACAATCTTCTTAGAAACTGACAACTACAACAAAAATGGGAGATATCAGTTGAAGTAAGTGGCTGATCTCACTCCTGACAGTTGCTGTCGTAGCTGAAGGCACATTTCAGTAAACTGTCCAGAGTCATCAGAGTGACGTGGTCAAACATCTCCAGATTAGTTTTGCCTTCTGCTACAAGTCGGCACCACTTGTCCTGAAAACGGAAACAAGGAGGGATTAACAGGATAAAGGTGTGAGCATAAGCATGGAAACAAATCATATGTGGTGTGTGATTCATATGGTACATAATTTACAGCACCTGCTCTGTGCATGATCAGCATACGTTTTTGACAATACTGGAAAATATCACAATATAATATTAAAATATATAAATAAAACAATATACAAATATAAAATCTATAATCTCCTTAGGGATTAATAAAGTATTCTGATACTGCTTGATTCTGAAATCTGTAAAAACTATGACTTGATTTGTATATGGAAAATGTGATATAAATGTATTTATATCACACGCATACGCAATTTTGAAGCTCACTTGTAATTCTGCAGTTTGGAAGCAGTGTAGATGTCGATTGTGTATTTGTCTGTGTTTGGCCTCCTGGACTATTTCAGGACTTTTTCTTTAGATTAAATATCATACATTGATTAAAGCCTATAAAATAAAACATCTTTTTGAAGATAAAAACATTTGAATTTGGGTAACAATTCCCCACAGCAACATGGATTTTATGGAATTTCTTCCTGTTAAAATGCAGTTTTTCCTTATCACCATCGCAAAGTGCTCTCTCATCGAGGGCTGCTTGATTGTTGGGGTTTTCTTCACTACCACAACAATCAAGAATCAGAACATGAATTCAGTTCAGTTAAATTCAAAACACTTGAAATGACAACAACAATCACCTCAGGGCGCTTTATGTTGCGAGGTAAGAACCCTACAGTAATAACCCTGCCAATCACTCAACCCCCTATGAAAAAGCACTTGGTGACAATGAGAAGGTGAAACTCTTAACAGAAAGAAACCTCCAGCAGAACCCGGCTCAGGGATGGGCAGCCATCTGCAGGAACTAAAGACAAGAAATCAGTGAATCGTGGAATGTTTCTAAGATTTTTAGGTCAGAAGACAAAAATAAAAACTTTATCTGGATTTAGAAGCAGGAAATTAGAGGTCACTCAGTCCTTTAGGTCTTTGAGATATTTCTCTTGTTTAACTAATTGGTGTGTGTCGTGTGGCTTGATAGATAAAGCTGGGTATCATCAGCATAGCAATGAAAATGCATGCTAAGCCTTCGAATAATACTGCCGATTGGAAGCATTATATAATGTAAATAGAACGGGTCCAACCACAGAACCCATGGAGTTCCCCATATAACCTTAGTGTGTATAGAGGACTCCCCATTCACATCAACAGTCTGTTACTGTGGATAAACCACAGCAGCACATTACCTTCAATGAAAAGGGCATGTTCTAATCTCTGTAGCAAAATATTATGGTGATCAGTACCAAATGCTGCATTGAGGTCTAGCAGGATAAGCACAGAGAGGAGGCCACTGTCAGAGGCCATAAGAAGATTAACCTTCAATTAACTTAATTTGTAACCTGAAGTTAACTGGAAACCTAATGTTCCTCATTGCTGTACCAGTTTAACCATATGCAGTTTTTAAAGGTTTCAAATGTTTGCTTGTCTAAATATGTCAGTAAAAACTAAAATTAGCATGTTTTGTGTATCTGTATGTGTGCCTGTGTGTCTCTTACATGCATGGTTTTAGCTGAGGAGTTAAAAACGGCAATGTAGCTCTTCAAAATATCAAAATGAAAAGCTGGAGTGAGCAGCCGCCTCTTGCGAGACCACACCTCTCCATTACTGATCAACACACTGTTTCCTGAGAGAAAAAAGAGAGTTTGCAGGAATAATTCTTTCCTGTATTTCCTATGTTCTATTAAGACTGGGTAATTTAAAAAAAATTGACAGTGATCCTATCTTGCAACCATGGATGAGAAAAACTGAAATGTCTGACTTACCCAGCCATGGCTGTAGATGGTGATAAATGAGTTCATCTTTCACTGTGATGCTGGCTGAAAAAAGTAAATAACAGATGATGTGAGAGAAGAACAAAAGCTATGGAAATGTGGTTTAATACTGACTGACTGTTGGTGTTTTACCCTACCAGGTGCCATAAGCAGAGGTTTGACGTAGTCAGGGTGGAAGAGTCTGACCAGATGATAGAAAGGACCGAGGAACCAGCAGCAGGAGTGTTTGTATGTCTGCACCAGGTCATCCACCCGCTGAAGACCTTCTTCTGTGCTCTGCATCTAAAATGTTTTATCACAAAACAAAATTTAAAGTTTTGCGGTGTTTAAAACAGTCGAAGAGGAAATAATGGTGATATTTTGCAACAGAAAGTAAACCCTGTTTAATTCGGAACTCTACAGTTATGTTACGATTTAGAGATAAATATGTCAAATAGATCATAAAAATCTAGATGATTGCTGCGTGTCGTACCTTCCCAAGATGGCCCAACAGCCATGAACGTGTCTGTGGTTTGCTGAAACAGGACAACTTGTGAGTGTACCAGGCGTGACGCAGCAGCAGCCTCGCAGTCCAAAGTGCAACCACAGTAAACAGTCCAGTACTGAAAATGTACAGGACTGAAGAGAGACCTGTCCAGCTGAGGACCAGAGCAAGGACAGTGTGCAGGAGAGCCATCACTAGGAGAGAGAAATTAGCATCCAGAAGTCCAAGTTTCTCACCACTGATCCTGCTCTGTCGTGTTTCTTATAGGGGGAAGTTGCTGATGTTGAAACATGTAGAGAGGAAACTGCTCCACCCCACCTATTCTGATTGTAAATACTGAAAGGTTAAAGTATTACACTGAACTGCATTGCTCTAACTGCATCAAGTTGTTGAAACCACTGAAAGGCATTGCATTGTTATACTGTGCAACAGTGCTGGAAGCAGTTTGTACATAGAGAAGCAAAATCTTCCAAAATATGTAGTTGTAGAAATATAAACATTATCCCATCCTGGAAAAAAGCTTGATAAAAAAAGTGAAATGGCAAAACACACAAAAGCAAACAAACAAACAAAAATCCCTAGAAAGCTAATAACCAAATTAAATGTCTGCCCCCAGAAATGTAAAGTAAAATTGTATGTGTATGTAAGAACAAAGCTAAATTTTGACATAGTGTCTTAGAAAGTGTTTCAGAGAGAAAGCGTAAATGAAGAAAGTGGCATGCATTTCTCGTTCTCCTTCACAGATCAAATCACATGGGGCAACATGTTTACCACAGAATTCACACAACGGGTACAAGAGGAAACATTTTTAGTGTTTTTTAAGTTGTGGCTTTAATAGAATAAAAAATCCAGTTTGGGATGAGTCCATAAACTGATTTCTGAATATATAAACCTTACTGGAGACACCCAGGGACACCGGTGGAGACCCCATCCTGATGCTAGGTCTGGTGAGGGAGCTTGTTTGGGAGTGCCTGGTGACCAGGCCTTAACTCAATAGTGGTCTGTTCTTCTCTGGGCCTCTGGGCCAGTATTTGAACATTCAAAAGCATGAGGTTTAACACACACACAAGAAAAGACAACACTTTTCAAAAAGAGGCAGTCTTCCTTTCAGGTTCTAACCAGGCCGGATGGTGCTTAGGCTCCTGACGTTGTGAATATTCAGAGTCGTGTGTTAGTGGCAGGATCAGACACATGCCAGTCATTACCACAAAAACCATCTGAGTGTGTTTATGTCCACAGAAGCAAGAAAACACATCTGAATACAGTGACGCAGTCAGTTAGTACACTACATACAGAGAACATAGTAATGCATTAGTGAGACATGACTTTAGGTAGAATAATGTTAAAACGAAACGCAGCTGCACAGTTACAGAGGCAGCATTTCATGTAATTGTTGTTACAGCCTCTATAAAGCACTGTTTGTTATTGTGAGGATTCCTAGAACCATTCAGGACACTGAAATGATAGAAAACACTAAGAACACGCGTACCGTACTCTTAAGTACTACAGCATGCAATAATAACAAAGTTACAGTCATTGACTTTTGTTTGTATACAGACTTAAAGGGATGAGCAGCAGTAGCGCTCAGCAGTGACACTGCTTTACAGCTTAATAAGAATTTGACACCCACTTGAATAAAGAAGAGCAGTGTATTATATTTCAACAGGAAAAAGCCACAGACAGTATTGATCACAGCTGAAGTCAATTTCCCAAACTAGAAAACAGCTTGTTCTTCAGTATAATTGCAAACACAGACATCCTGTTTTTCTCCTCTTTGGGTTCATACCCCACGACGTGGTTTTTATGTTTAAGCATAAAAGGCTTCCATGATGTTCCTGATGGCCACATCTGGATTTATTTGCAGTAACTGCTCTGCCAGTGTGCATTACAAGTCAGGCTCAGACCTGCACTATATCAGAATCAATACTACAGCTACAGTTGCATCATTTTTTCTCATCCAAAGAAGAGCTTTGAGTGTCCTTCTATTCCTGAAGACTACTTAAAAGCTGCCTAAAAATACTTCCGGCTGTGCTGAGCATTAAAGTACTACAATTGTTTTTGCGTTACATCCTGTATTTCCCTGTATGGTTGCAAATGGTTCATTGCACCCATTTTCCTAGCAGAATATAAAGAAATAAGGGGGCGGCTTTTGGACACTACTGCATGTTGCAATACAACAGTGTTAGGTCATTGTCCTCATTGTATTGATACAGGAATAGGAAATGTATTGTAGAGTACTACACTTTATTTGAATGGTGATAGGCTACACACAGTTGTGCATATGATATACATGTTCACAAATCCATCGATATAGTAGCATATTAAAAATCTATTTTGAAGCTAGAAATAAGCTTAACAGTCACCGGCCTCACATGAAGACTTAAGCTACACTCAACACTTAATTCCCTACAGTTTAAATATATTGTGTTAAAGTCTTGCTAGAGAACAGTTAGTGACGTGTTAACAGACGGATTAGATATAATGCATCACTTGCATTTACAATTTTTTACCAAACAGGGGAAGAAAAACTTTTAGAAAAACTCAATTTATGTCATTTTATTTAACAATTTTTTTCTCCACGAAACAACAAGACTCCAAGCAGAAGAAACCCCCCAAAACAACACCCACTGACAAAAAGAGGCACACTGTGCGCTTTTACAGACAAACTGTAAAACAACAACTTTATTTTTCTCAAAAGTATACTCATTACTAAACTGTGTAAAGACGTTAGTCCCAGCTTCTCTTTTCATGTGCAACGACTGCAAGTGATCAAGTGCAACAAGTGTCAGCAACAATCTCACTGAAATATTTCTTTTAATTTTCAAGTTTTTCATTTGTAAAGTGACCTATAAATAATCAGCTTTTCTTTACACTACTGAGATTCAAACAAAACATTAAATCATTACAAACACTCAGGATGCGTCCTCAGCTTGAAGGCAAGCAGGCAGAAGCAATGACAGCCAGCATCTTCTAATACTAGACTGGCCTGGTACAGCTTGGAATTGACTAGACTGATCTGTATCCAAGTTGAAACTAGCCTGGATCGGCCCACTACAGCCTGATCCAAATGTGACAAATGGAATTTTCAGGTTGGACCCATCAATGCCCCCTAAAGGAGAAGTGACTCCAGTCTGTGCTGAGCTTTTACTGCCTTCCTGCTTTGTATCAACTTGTGGTTCGGTGGAGCAACTGATGCTCATCTGCGATTGGTCAGCATCCATTTTTGACTGTTGGGCTGGTGTCATCAGCCAGTGTGGCCGACTGTGCTCATTGGTCAGATGATGAGGCGGGTCCAGGGGAGAGCTGCTGTCAGAGGAGGAGCTAAAACGACAAAAGTTTTACTCTAGAAATTACACAACTGGCAGCCAAGGTGAACCAAAACAACAACAAAAAACATGTTGATCAATTCTGACATTTTTATTTGCGGTACCCTCTGTCAAAAGTATTTCAGCCATTGTTTCAAGATCATATATTCTACTAGTACCAATATAGGTAAGAAAAAGACTTGCCTGATGAATGATGTCTGCAGAGAAGCAGAGGATGACGAGTACGCTGGCTGGCTATTTTTATGTGGGCTTGCCATGGTAACATAGTCATCATGAGATAACACAGATGAGCTGCGGCTAACATGAGGGGACATGACCATGTATCCCAGTCCCTCCCTGTCGTCAACGGACTCCTGCATCTCACAGGCTGCGGCATCACATTGGTCCATCTTCGTTTCCATGTCACTCCAAGTTTCAGAAATGGACCTATTCTGAGATCTGCAAGGGCTGAAATTAAAGCTCGAGCTTGGAGACGATTCAGGATTTGTTTCGTCTGGTTCGAGGGGCTTTACACAAGACTGTGCAGGACTAGTCTGTATGTCAGGACTTCTGGGGAACAAGACTAAGGGACGCTGTGGTCTTACATTCACCATTCTGTTTCTGTATTTAGGTCTGCAGCGTTTTGAGGCCAGAAGGCCTTTATTCTGACTCTGACTGGAGACTGGAGAGCAGCTCAAATCTGGAAGAACTCTTAGTGCCCGAACTGCCTCCCGAACTGCCTCGTGAATATGCTGGGCCAGTATTCTGTTTCCTGTAAAGAACATATACACCAGGATGAGTCACACTCTTTACTTTTGTCCAGTCAGGCCTCAACACAACATTTTTTCTTTGTTTAATTACCTTGGTCATTTGTTTCCATCCAAATCTCTCCAGGACCATTTGGTGCAGACCTGCCGAGCTCCAAGTAGAACAAGCCCTCCAAGTGGCCAAAGCGGCGAACGCTCAACAAAGGTATCGTGACGGATGGCAAATCATTTCCTGCACCCACTCTCACCAAGATCAGAGATGTTGCTGTGAGGCAGAGCCGATTCTCACCAGTGAGGGACTTGGAACTGCCCAGACCTCTGGGCTTCACCGTAATGGGCCAAACCTTAGACAATGTGACAGAAACCGGTTGGAGCAAGACAGCTGGGAGGTTTTTTTAATTACTATTTTGAATTGACTGAGGGTTTCAAAGCAGCCATCTGATGACAATATGAATTCTGCACAGTCCTTTTTTATGTTTAATCATTAGATTAGGTTTCTTTTTGAAGGCGGTACAGCACTTGTGTGGCATAAATGTGTCCTATTGAGAATAAGGTTGTCATATTTGCCATTTCTGATTGATTCTGAGTATCAGGGAAGCTACTCGCTTTGATCAAGATGTTATTAAATTCAGTATATTTAATCAACTGCTTATGATCTTAACTACAACCGAAAAGTGCTCTAACCTCTTTAAAGAAAGCAGCAGGGGGCAGAGTGCAATAGCCATCATCGTCTTCATCAGCCCCTTCGCCATACTCTTCATCGTTTTGCTCTTCCTCCATCAGTTTCTTAAGGGCTACATACCAATCTCCCTGCTCCTTCTGGTCCTCCATCACCAGCACCATGGTCTGATCCTTGGGATACAACGCCACAGTGTGGCCTTTCCGGGAACTGGCAATCCGGCTCACGCCAAGACAGCACCGCAAGTAAATCACTCTGGGGAATTAAATACAGTTAGATTTTAATGCTTCTTCAGATGAAAATGAAAGACATACATCCTATAAACCCTCTACAAACACCTATTTTTGGACATGTTTTGAGTATCATACTTTTTAAATTTAGGACTACCTGCTAATAGTTGAAATATTTTTAACTGTATTATTATTTAGAGATTTATAAAGAAACTACTAAAAACATCAATTTGAGGGTGCTGTATCATATGCTTCACATATAAAGTCACTTTTACAGACCCTTGTTTGCGCGACCCAAACAGCGCAGCTTTGCCAGAAGACTTCTCCTTTGCCATGAACTTCTCCTGGCTCTTGTACCACTCGAGTCGGCTCGGCCCAGTGTGACTCCCTGCTCTGAGGACAAAATATCTCTTGTGGTTCCGCTCCAGCTTCCCCAGGTAACCTTGTTTCACCACATCAGTCTGCAGCCCAGACGAGGTCATGAGGGCACTGGCCAGATGGCCCAGAGGGATGGAAGTTTGACCGGCACAGAAAAGTTCCTCATACAAATGAGGCGAAGGACCCTCATTCAACTGACGGCCCCCAGAGTCTTCGTCATGCTCAATTTTACCATCATTCGAGAAAGGCTGCAGAGTTTTCACTGGCAGACATTTTTGGATGGAGCTGCTGTCATGACATGAAAGAGGGGAATAGGAAGCAGGTGGAGATTTTCTTTGGTTGGTGAACCAGTCGTACCCTTCTGCCATTTCATTCAGGACAACCTTTAAACCTGCTGCATGCAAAGAGGGAAAGTAAAAGTGGAGTTAATGAGATGACAGAGGCTCTACCAACAAATACTTAATTTAAAAATAACAAAAACAACTCAGTGAGTTGTGGCTCATTTTATTTATTGCTTCTAGAATGGTGAACATTTACTTTATGATTTATGACAATATTGTAGTTTGAATTTAAATCTGATCAACACAAGTCACGGTATCTTTGTCCCTGTTTAGAGTTTAAGTTTGATGATGTATCCCACAGGCGTGAATAAAAATAAATCAGATTTGACAGTTTCTCCAACGACACAAACATCCTCCACACACTGAAGTGTTTTGTTCAGTTTCTAATTGCTGGGGCCCAGCAGAGTACCAGTCTGAATAGTTGTTTGTTGTGAACCAGACAGTTGTTTTGTTTTAAACTGTGTGACTTTTGAGCATTATTGTTGGCAAAAACCTGCGAAATTATGAAAAAAAAAAGTGTGCAAAAACAAAGCAAATCACAGAAGGGGAATCAAAACTAAGAAATTAAGAGTAAACAGAATCACAGAAGTTCCGATGTTTCCTACGTTAACAACGTGCAGGCAATCTGTAATCAGATTATGAGTTTGAACTTGGAGCTGGTGAAGTTATCTTTCCTGTGACCAAAGAAATCTGGTGGATAGATGAACTAAAGATACAAAGCTGAGCCAGGTTTTATTTATAAAGCACCAAACAGTTACGATTATATAGAAGAATTTTTTTCTCTTTTAAAAAGTGCAAGACACAAAAACATGGATTGACACAATAAAATAAAACAATAAAATGTCACACTTGGTCAAACACAGAAAAAGTGGGTCTTCCAAGCAGATTTAAAAATGCCTTTGAATGCAGACTAAGCCTACGTGCTTATTCTGGTTTCTTTTAATACTAAACTACTGTAAACTGCTTTTTCTCTCACTCAGCTGGTGTGTCTGCAGCAGCAGTGTGATTTTCGGTCTGTATTGGGCGTAACAGTTTCATATCTTTACTATAGCATAATTTTATCGTCAATTCTGCTGCCAGTAAACTTCATTTTTGTGATTGGGTTAACTTAGCAATCTGATAACCAGCACTGTGTGCCTGTTCCCGCTGATTGTTGATGTTACACTAAAGAGAAGCCAGATAACAGAATGGCACCCTGGGTATGATGAACTCAGTCTTTAGTACAGGGACCTGATCACTACTGAAGACTATCAAAACAAACAACAGACACTAGATGATGAGATTTTCCTTCATAAATCATTTTGAGCATTATCACAACTGCACAGGGTATTACAACCTGCTGAATTCAGCTCAAGCTGCTCCAAGAACTGCCTCTTAAACTAAGGTCTCTTTATGATGCAAGCTTTCAGCAGTTCAATATTAGAATGGATTGCTCCCTATGGATTTAAAGAACGTCTAATATGATAGTGGAGTTCAAAGCACACATACTAGAGTCATTCACAGTACCCTGCAAATAATGAAACATGCTATAGCAATGCATAGGGTGCGTGGGGTTCATCAGAGGGTGGGGGTAATAGCAGCAGTGAGGCTCTTAGGTTCATGGCCAAATGTCAGCAGACGGTCAATGCAACAAGGTCCTACACCCAAAGAGCGATTCGTTCCATTCTCTCCGTTTTATAGCCTCTATGACTAAGGTCAGTTAGCTAAGATGATAGCAAAGCAGCAGGAATGTCCATTTCGTAACACAAAGCAAAGCAAAAATATATTGATGACTCTACCCTGGAAACAAGCAAATAACAACTGACACAGAAAAGTAATAAAAAGATTTCTGGACACCGTTAACTAATTTGCCTGTTTCTTGTGGCATGCTAAGTTCTCCACAGAAAGTAAGGCTCAGGGGGAGAAAATCAAACGAAACAACAGAAGAAGAACCCGAGGGCAAACTACTTAGACTGCTAAAAACATGACTGTTCAGCTAATTTGTGGAGTAAAACCGTTTGCGTACAAGAAATGTGACAAATTACAGATTTTCGAGGTAAAACAACTTTTTAAATGTACTAAAACAAAACTACACATTTGTGAATAGTACAGTTTAGGGTCTCTCTTCGGAGTTAACAGCTTCTTCCCAGCAGCTAGCAGAGTTGCCACTGTGGCGGAGTGAAACTTACCTGTGGCAGGCAGCTATAAGTATAACACCTGCAGGTACGCGCTTTCCCGGCTGCTTTCATAACACGCCGCTGTTTTTCCCGTCACTCTCCGGGCTCAGTGTGTTTGTCTCTCAGCTGCTCCGAGATTCCAATCAGTGTGGCCTTCAGGGGTCTCTCGTGAAAAACACAACTGTATGAAACCATACAGTCCATGGTGGAAAAGAAAAGAAAAAAACTGGACAGATGCGTTGAAGTACAGAGCAAAGTCAGCTTGGCTGTATTGAGCTTTAAATCTGAGCTTTCAGTAGTATGAAAGTTTTACCTGGCTTAATCACCATGGTAAGCTATGCTGTGAATTAGAGGCGAGCAGATCGAAACAAATATAACCGGATACCGGAGCAGAAGCTTAAACTACAAAGCAGGATTTTGTCTTATGTAGGTAACTTCAGGGTTACCTATACTATGAAGGGGGTTCACTCCTCACAGGATTAAATCGCCATGGTAACTTATGCTGTGAATCAGAGGTGAGCACATCAAAACAAATACTGCTTATTTCAGCTAAAACAAAGTCTATTGTATCCATACCAACACGTATTGGGTCGATACTAGCATAACAGGGCTGATATTTTGTTTCAGTCCTCTATGTCCAGTATGTAGCCCACTGTAGCTGTACTGTGAAAAATGTCAGAACCTTTTTGCACTGACTGTCACATCTATTTTATTTATAGCCTCGCTTTTAAACAATGGAAGTTAACACAAACTCCTTAAGAGACAGGTATGTTTACATTTCAGGTCTCCAAAAACCCCAGTTTCAAAAAAAACCTGAAAACCGGAGGTGTGTTTTGTTGTGTTAACAGTGATTTAGTGCTCATTAAAATGTGTTAAGAATTTGTAACTTGATGATTAATCTCATAAGTCATGACGCACTGCTCACCCAGACATAAGCTGCCTTTGTCAGATCAAAATATCGGTATTGGTAATTACTTAGCATCCGATCAGTACCAGAAGTTGCACTATTGCACATGCCTGCCTTGAACCAAACCTGCACCAGAGCAGATTAAGATCCATCTTAGAGATTAACAGGTATAAAATCGCTGCCTATATAGTGTCACCATCCCTGGAAGATCTTTCAGATCTCTGTGCGTGACACCCTGATTAGAAGTTTTTTTCATTCCCAGATGAGCATCTCATTGAATGTCTCCATTACGAACAACTTGCTCCAACCCTATACATATCAAATATAACACAGCGAGGCCGTGCTTTTCACATCAGACTAACCTCTTTGTGTGGCAATTTGCTTTGTTACCATCAGGGGTTTCCTTTATGACACAAACTATGCACCAGTTAGAAAGATTTACTTTTCTCTTACACACGAGCTACAAAATTTTGTAGTATTCCAAATAAGAAATCTCGTAAGGTAAGAAGGAGTATTAAAGAGGAATTCTGTAGCACAGCAGGTGACTGATGTACAAATCCTTCAGTTATATTTCATGATTAAACTTGGGATTGTAGCTGCTGTAATTAAACTTCCCCATCTCTGGGTGGACATGACTCTGGGAATATTCAAATCCTGGTTCCAGTGCCTGCATAGACTCAAGGTATCATCAGAGAGAACATGCGACATCATTGTGGCATGTGTTGTTCTCCATAATATTGCCTCTCTTAGCAGCACCCTGCCATATGACTGGATGAACCTGGGGAAGAGGATCCTGTTCACCCTGAAAATGTTCATGATGCAAGAACTGTCAGAGAAACCATTTGCTAAAATCGCTTTTCAGATTAGTTTACCCCACCCCCAGAGGATAAATCAGGGCTCTTTATTCAACATTTTATTTGTTCTTCTTTATTTCCTACAAATACAAAACCAGCCATTATCATTTGTGGATTTATCTGAGAGTAACCACCTGTAACATGTTACCCACCTCTAGCTGGTGCTCCAGTAATTCAATTTCCAGATCTGTCTTTCTAATCTGACGATCCAAGTATGTGATTTCTTTGTCAGTTTTTGTCATTGTTTGGATGAGGTGCATTTTGTAAATTTCTTTAACTGGTAACTGTAAAATGTAAGAATGGCTTGAAATGTATGCATGGTGCAGTTTAAATAAAGCTATGAAAATGCAGAATGGCATTGAACGTCTCACTGTGTTAATATGTGCTGGGGTAGTTGATGGAGCTTCCTCTTGATAATGTTCGGCCTTGCTCTGTTAATTTAAAAGATAAAAACATGAATATGAAGGTTGTTTTCCGGTCATCGTCATCACTTCACTGCACATTTCAAATACAAGAACACACGACTAAAACATACCTCTACTGTCATGGTGTGTACCTCACTAGGTCTATCTGATTCCATCTCAGCAGATAATGTATCCTTATCGTCATCTTCGTCTGCTTCCTGTGATGAAGAGCAACATTCTGTTTTAGAAACCTTTCTTTAGAAATATCTCAGGAGCACTCAGTCACCTACTTACAGATGGAAGGGATGGAAATGCTTCTGCTGAAGTAGGAGTCTCATCAAGGCCATCAGCAACTGTTGAAATAAATATGCAGATGTGTTATAGCACATGATGGCATTATGAATAAGTCAGCAGGGAACAGCATTCCTAAGTAATAAAGACATTATGGAAAATGCATGTCCAAGCTAATACTAGTAACAAGGATCAGTACTTTCTGCTGATGAAGAAATTTAGCTACTGTTGTACCAAATGTACTGAACCTTTAGTTGAGACAATGCAGACAGAAATGATCCCATTTCAAACACTTGTGAATTGTAATTTGTAGTATAACTCACTATGTACTTTGGTCAGACGTGGCCAAAGAGTCTGGCTGAGATGGTTCCTGAAGTGTTGCTTCTTTTTAGTTATTTTTTAAAGAGATATAAATGAATTCGATTTTTGGTTTGTTTGTTGCATTTGAACCTTTATGCTTTGCCTTTTACTTCACTCAGTGATTCATTAAATTTTCATTCACTTTAACACTTAAACTGTTGGCACTAAAATTTACTTGGTTATGTTTATAAAAAGAAAGGAAATGAGAATTTCATCCCACATATTCAAATTTCATGTATGTGCGTGCTATAAATAATTACATTTTATGCAGACACTTGCGCTCTGTGGGGTGACGGGCTCAGCCACCGGGCATCCAGTATCCTTACTCTTGGAAAACTCTTCTGCCTCAGTCAGCATGGATGGAGGTGCCCCTTCAACCACTTTGCGAGCCTCTGCCTTCTTTCTGTTAGCTAAATTGAAGCCATATGTTAATCTGAGCAGGATATTAGGCCTGTGGGTTTAAAAAATAATAATTATGGACTCATATACAAAAGAAAAAGTGGGCCTTACCTGTTTGAACTATGTTTTTATATTTCATTTTCAGCTGCTGCCAAGTCCGTTTTGTCCCCGTGGGATTGCACCTTAATTAAAATTATGAGTAAAAATTCGCCTGTAAATGCATCTCAGGATTCACATGTATTTACTAGTATTTACCGTTTCAACTCACGCATTTACACGCGCTGCAATTCTCTCCCACGCCAGCTCTCTCTCCTTTGCTGCTGCAGCCGTGTTGCCTTTCTTGCTAAAAATGTGTTCGTACTCTCCATATACACTCAGCAGAATATCTATTTCAAGTGGGGTGAAATAAGCCGAGCGTTTTCTCTGCCCGGTTTCCATGGTAAATCATAGGCTTTTGGATTTTGGATTGGGTTTTAAAAAAAAGGTATCACGCACGTGCTTACCTCAGGGTGGGCATACTCAGAGTTGATTAAACTAACTCTGATCAGCTGTTCTGGACGCTCAGCGTTTATCAATTCGGAGTTTCTTTTGAGTTTGTTGATCTCCCTTCCTGGATAAGAGCCCTGCTATACAGTCTTCTTCTTCTTCTTTTTATTATTATTGTTGTTGTTGTTGTGTGTTTGTATTCAGAGTTACGTCATGTATTTCTATGGACATAAAACACTCCGTGGTTCTTATAGTGATGACTGACATGCCTCATGCATGCTGAACACTCCCGATATGAAAATCTCTTTCTACTTGGATGGGAGACCGCTTGGGCACTTCCTTCTACAAGCTGCAGAGGGCGCTGTTTGTCCTTTTACACATGCTACAGTGTCATGTTTTTATTGCCGCATGAAGATTATAAGTATCATTATAGAGTTTCTTTTTACATGTTTTTGTGCACCTGCCAGTTTAAAGGCACATTTATTTCAGCATTTTTATGTCAGTTTAAACGAAGTCCATTGTTGCAAATTAGAGAAAATGTTGTGTATTATGTAACTGTCTGAAGCACAATGGATAAAAAAAAAGATCATGTGTTCATGATCACATCCAACAACAAGCTGTTCTCTAACCATTTCAGGTGGTGTTTTACACTTTAAAACACAATGTACAACAAGTCGTATGTGAGATGCAGATGTTGCATTGACTCAGTGACTTTGAATAATTCACAGAGCAGAGCTGTCTGTTACTTATCTCTCAACTGTTACAACCGAGTGCTCATAATTACTTCATTCATACCCAAGCAGTCATGTTTGTGTCGTCAAAATCTTTTTGAATAAGCTGTAAAGCATTATAGATGTAGCATTATCACCACTGGAAAACACATTTAATATCATAATACATTTAAGTGCAGAAGCAAAAATAACGACAAAATCACAAAGATATTCTTTCTTTTCTTTCTTTCTTCTTTCTATACTTGCATATGTGACTGTTGTGACCTTTTGATCCTCACAAAGATGCCTGTCATTTTAGATTAGTGAAACTGATTACTTTTAAGTATTTGTTACATTCTGTACAGCATGGTTACCCCAGGCGGTTGTTTATATTTTATAATCTAAACTTGACTTTCAGCTTTGAATTGCATTTACATTAGATTAACAGTGTCAC
>NW_005187614.1:0-6621 GCF_000239375.1 Pundamilia nyererei
GACCCTAAGGCGCAGGGAACAAACCCTCTCGTCCACCGGGAAAAACCCCAACGTACCGGCAGCAAGCCGAGGGGATATTAGGATATCAGGTCCACTGATGAATACAGCTGCATTCAGAGAGTTTGCAGTGTTTAATAATCCAGTAAAGTCCCGTTTCAGAACCTCTGACTGTTGTTTGGACACATCGTTTGACCCTGAATGCAGAACAATGTTTGTCACAGTTGGATATTCCTCTGCAATTTGAAGAATTCTCTCCTTCAGGTTGTTGACCATATCGTTAGGAAAGCAGAGGACTTTAGTGTTCTTACCAGTAGGAAGTGGAAATGGCTGGAATTAGACATTTTTGAGTTGAATTAACTGAGTGCAACTGAAGAGGGGACGAACTAGTTCAGGTGTGTGTCAGTAATATCAAGTAAGGTTTGTTATACCTGCATCATTTATATTGTTAAAACTCTAACTTTGATAACAGAGTTAATGGCATATTTCAACTCTGAAGCAAGTTTTCACATTTGATTTTGATTTTAATCCTCTGTAGACCGCTATCTTCAATCATGTTATCATTGTGAGTCTTAACCAAGTGGTGCATTAGCCTCCACGTCTGAAAAGGATAGAGTGGAGTGAAAAACAGAAAAGTCAGTGATGTACTAATGTAGCAAAAATAGGAAACATTAGAACTGTAAATGTTTTCTTCCTTGTCTGCAGATTAAAAGTCCACAGGTTGGGTGCTCGGACTCTGATTCGTTCCCTGGAGATGAAGGAGAGAGAGCTCAGAGGATAGCAAGATGGAGGAGTGAAGGAGAAGGTGGTGCAGCTCAGTGTGCAATCAGGAGTGAGCAGTTCTTTCACTGCCTTCATTGCTGTCAACAAAGACAACGGAGAGGCAATCCACGGACCTCTGCACCGCAGACATATTCTACCACCCTGTGAGGTTTGTTTAAAGCAAAAAAAGCAATACCATGAAACTGTTAATAGCAGGATGTCACAGTCAATAGAGAGGACTCAAAAGAGCAACTTCAAATCAAACTATTTATGTAGTAGGTGTTTCTTTGCCAATGTCTTTTCCCTGCATTAGAAAGGAATAAGCCAAATAGAAGTACAACACACATCTACGCATTTCTATAAAAACTTTAATCATATATATACATATATATATGACAAACACACTTTTAATAAAAAAAAATTATAGCTTTGATCTCTCTTATATTGAATACTTTTATTGTTTTTATAACATTATTTATTATTATTTTATGACAGGATTATGATAAAGAGCAGCTCCACATTGAATTTTATTCAAGATGACCTGCTGATGGGGAAGAAAAGTAATTAAAGATTTTGGTTTTTGGTGCCAGACAGGCTGGTCTGAATATTTCATAAACTGCTGTGTGATTTCTGCTGTGACATTTAGATGTTAGGGTCAGAACTTAGCACAAAATGACATGGAAGCCTGGATCCATCCTGCCTTGTATCAGCAGTTCATGCTGCTGTTGCTGATGTACTTTATATCACTCAGGACCATCTGAGCAGTTATTTAAATGCCGTTGCCTGTCTGAGTGTTGCTGCTGACCATCTCCACCCCTTTATGAAGACAGTGCATCCACCTTCAGACAGATGTTTCTAGCAGGATGAAGTTCCATGTCCCAAAGTTTAAATCATCTCAAACTGTTATAATGAACATTAAAAGGAGTTCACTGAACTTAAATGGCCTCCACAGCCACCAGATCTCAAAACAAGAGTGTCTGTAAAAGTCTGCAGCAACTGTGTGATGCTTTGCTATTTAACTCACTGACTTACTCATTACCCATCATGACTCATTACACTGCTGGGGTAATGTTTCTGCCATTTTCTGAATCTAATTTTACTAATTATTTTATTTTTAAGATTTAAGACTTTGGAGCTGTGGGTGGACAGTCTTCGCAGTCTCACATGAAAAGTTCTTAAAAACTTAAAGACTGGAAACAAAAAGATCAAAAAAGGAAGAGGTTCTTTACTGTCCAGAGATGTCTGAGAGACAAAAGAGTTTATTCCACTCTGACAGTTATATTATTATTATTATTATTATTATTTGATTTGATTCCTAAAGATATGAATTGTTAGGGACCCTCTGCTCTACCTGACTGTAGCTTATAATAAAAAGCACTTCGATTGCTCAGTTAGAGTAGAAAAGTGTAACATAAATAAGAAACGTTCCATTTACCAGTCCGGCGTCACAGGTGTTGGTGAGTGAGCTGGGTGAAGTAGCTAAGAGTGCAATGCACACAAGTGTGGGTTCACTTACACAATGGCTACAAATAGAGTAAAGCCCTACCTTAAATCTGCTGACAACATTCACTGAACTTATCCTCCTTCTCTGACTCTTTAAGGTCTTTATGCGTGTGCTTTCAGTCTTCACGTGTCAAGTAGTTGACACAGATCAACTCTGACATCCAGGAAATGCCACCAGCGAGGAAACAGCCGAACCAACAAATGAACAAATTCTTCCTTCTCTTATTTTTCAGTTCATGCATCCTTGATTTCTTTGCTCTTATTTCCTTGAACCTGTCAGTATATCTTAGCTCCTCCCACCAGAGAAGTGAGCAAGTGAAGCGAGAAAAACATGTAGAGAGGAGCTAAGAGGCTTTAACCATATCAGACATCCTTGCTTTAGTCATTTTAAAGCAATGCCAGTTAAATATAGCACATCCATTGTTTTGTTACAGCAGACTACTACTAAAGTATTTGGCTGGGTCCGTGTGATGAGTGAGACTTTTAAGTCTGTGCCAGAGACAGAATAATTCTCTCATCCAGGAAATACTGAATGCAGTTTAACAGTTAAGATAACACAGAAACAAATTCTTCCCCCTTTTCTTATATTTTGGATTCTACATCCTTGATTCCTTTGCTCTTATTTCCCCAATCATCAAATTGCAGCTCAGTCCCTCACACATGACGAGTGAACAGACAAGGTGAAGAAGACATGAAAGGAGCTAACACGAGAGGTATTCATGCCTCCGAGCCATTACAGCAATGTCAGTTAAAAACGATGTTTGGCACAGATGCTGCTGGTGTTCATTGTTTTGTTGCAGCACACTCCTACATATTTACAGAGTCCTGTTTCCACTCCCTGTTTGTTATGTCTCTTTTATACGTCATTAGTAAAACACATTACTCAGGATATAGTAGATCCTCCAGATCTCCCCTTTCCTGATGCATTTTAGAGACTCAAACATGCTTCAAGATGGCACATTAAGACTGATTACTGGGTCACAGCCTGCAGCACAGAAAAGAAAGGCAATGAACAGATAAATGAGGAAAAACCTAAGCTGTTGCAGTCCTGTTCTTCATACCTGTTTTAGACAGTAGGGTGAGCAGTTTAATCCTTCACCTGTATTTAGGTATAAGAGAGCCATGTCTGCTTTGAGAGATCAGTTATTGTGATGGATTGTAGCTTTCGAACTTGGATGATGAAATCATCTACTTCCTGCAGGGTTATTGATCACTTTCTTTAATTTCTCAAGTGCATTCAAAATGATTCAGCTGCTGCTAGTGAGAAAAAAAAACCACAGTAATGTCAGTAAACACCACCTCATGGATCACTGACTGCCTGACAGACTGACCACAGTATGTGAGACTGGGCCGAGCTCTGTCTGATTTAGTGATGTGCAGTAGGAGCTCCACAGGTGGACAGTTCTGTCCTGGACTTCATACACTCAGACTTTCAGTACAAGTCTGAGTCAAGACACCTTCAGAAATACTCTGATTCTGCAGAGGCTGGATTTAATAGTGATGGCAGGAGGAGGAGTTCGAAGCACTGATGGATAATTTTGTGATGTAATCGTGAAACAATCATCAGCTGAAGTACAAGTACCTTATACTCATAGTACATTGAAAACAGGCTGAACTGGAAGATCAACACAGAGGCTGAATACAAAAAGGACATGAACAGACTTTCCTCAAGTAGTGAGAGCCTTCAATATGTGCAATCCTGTCTCTGTAAGGCAGAATAAATATGTTGATCATTATTAAATCATTTAGAAGAGAGAGACCTAATGTTTAATTCTTTTCCTGTAACTGTTTTACTCTTTGGTGTAGTTGAGGATGTTTTATTGTTCATTCTTTGTGACTTTTTATACTGAAATTATTTTTTATGGTTTTCTGTTTGTCTCTTAGTGGTCATGACCAGGACAGTTTCTATGGGGATGGGGTTGCAGAGATGTGTGTAAGTCTGTAACTCTGCTTCCTGGTCCAAGGTCTGGAGATCCACATTTTGGGGTTTTGAATCCATTCAGTCAGATTTCTATAAATGTGCGGTGCTCCATGTAAAGTAGTGTGGATGCCATCTCTCCTGATAAGACCACCTTTTCCCCAGAAAGCTCACATCACTCAGACAGACAGCGTTTTAACGTGAACCTGCAGCTAAACATGTTACTGCTGATCTGATACACTTTACACTAGATACTTTGGCCCATACCGACCAGTCTGTTTATATATAGGATTATTTTCAACACCTTTCAGACAGGTGTTGAAAATTAATTTAACCAGCTATTTATATTTTGGGCAAGATAAGATACATAATGACTTGACTTATATCCTGTAAATACTGCTTCTAGCAGCAAAGAATATGTATTTGGAAACAAAAATAACAAAACCTGAAATTAAAGTTCACAAATAATAAGAGGGTGTTGCGCTAAAGACCTCACTGTGATCGCTGATATCTAGCACACTGCCAGTTGTGGCTTGCATGGAAGACGTAGACTTGTCTGCAAAAACTTGTGAGCTGCAGTGACACAATCAGACTGCAAATCTGTGCATCAAAACAGGTCAAGCCATCAACAAAAAGATAAAGGTAGGTGTTGGAGACCTTTAAGGTGGTCTGAACATAAAATGGTGCCATGAATTGATGTCAGACTGCACATACTGTTGGAGGAAAACAAACAACAACAACACAACAAAAACAACAAAATCAAATATACTCCAAAATTTCACATGAACAACATTTTTTAATGTCCCTGGCCTGCTGCTTTGGGTGAGCCAGGCGCATCATATGGGGGCCAATAACAATATTTGGATGGCAAAACAGAATTCCCTGTTTTATTATGCTGTTGTCTAATATGGGTTACTTGAAAAAATATGGCAACAAAGAGACAAAAAAAATACACCCATTTGATTTCCTGCTATTAAAGATATGACTGAAAATAAGTACATATGAAAAACAAATAAGATGTCAAAATCCATAATAATTTGTTTTAAGCAGTAAATTTTGGGGGGCCCAAAATTTGCTGCCCAGCCCCAGCTCCCCCTATTGGTAGTGATGTCCCTGGCTACCACTTGAGAAAAAGCAAGAAAGATAGAGACTGCTGGGTGAGCTACACTGAGTTCTGTCAGCAGAGAGAGAGAGAGAGAGCTGCACACTCTGCAGTAAATTTATTAAAATAATTTAGTAAAAACTGCCTCTGCTGTCATGGAGAAAAATAAACAGGCAGGAGTCTCCATCTCTGATTCTGTCTCTTCTCTGTTTTTTTTCTACTTATATCAGAAAATGTTTCATGTGACTTCATCCTTATACAAGAGACACAGTTGTAGCTATAAAGTTAAGGAAAGTCATCATTTAAAAATGCAGTGACCAAGTGTAAAATGGACTGTTGTGACTGGCTGAAATGAAAAGACCCATGAAAATGTTATTAATGTTACTTTCTCATAAAGAAGGAGAACACATTCAGTCCTATTTCCATTTAAATATATATTTTTAAGTAATTAAAACATGATGACACGAACTCCTAGATAAGTATCTTTATTTGGAAATGTGTAGGAAATTGTTTGCATCATTGTTTCACAGAATAGCATTATCAAGATGTGACGATAGCCATACTGAGCAGCAGGTGTCCCTGTGGTTTCATATTGTTTCAAAATGTCAATACAATTTCAGTGCAAATGCTTCAGACATTTCAGTGTTTCTGTTTTGTTCAAGCCTCAGTTTGACCATCAAATTGTGGAGTGTCGCACCAAAGAGCTTCATTCAGACTTTGGTGCAACACTCAGCGCTATTTAGACTCAAACATCGTTTCATGTGTGTTGCATAAGTGTATTTTGGACTTCTCAACAATGGAGCCATCAAGGAAGCATTCCCAGGTGTAGGAATATTTTAAGCTGGTGTCACCAAAAAATAGAGAATTAAATTTACTCTCAGTGTTTATTCAAATTAAATATACTTACATGTCTATATCTTTCATAGGGTGCTTTTGTTACTGTAAATAAATAGAATAATACAATATTATGTGGGAAATAAATAAATGTGAGATGAAAATGATAATGAAACTGATAATATCAGTGTTTGTATTTCCATACAAACACAAGACAACTGCCTTATTGCATTATGTAAAAAACCATCTTCCCTGCCCAGTATATAATTAACAATCAACAATGTTTCACAATGTTTTATCTTTTTATTATTATTTTCAGGTTCAAATTAGTCAGGCAGATTTTTCTAAGATGGAATACACAAAACAAAGATGTGTAAAATGAAGTCAGGCTGTCAGGATATTTGAGAAATTCTTGCAATCATTTTAAAATACGTATGAAAGGTGCATCACACACGCAAGGCTTCTTTTGGCAGTACATAGACCACCGTTGCCAGCAGATGTCACC
>NW_005187614.1:7237-8517 GCF_000239375.1 Pundamilia nyererei
TATTCTACTGTATATAGTATTTTATTTTATTCTATTCTGTACAGCTGTGTACTGTATTTATTCTTATTGTATTCTAATTTTTGCGTCATAACTTTTGCACTGTCCACTTCCTGCTGTGACAAAACAAATTTCCCACGTGTGGGACTAATAAAGGTTATCTTATCTTATTTAGTTTAATTATAATCAGAAAAAAGCTACCGTTTAGTTTTATGCTACTGTATACAGTACCATTTAGAAATGAGGTGTACCAAACTGACTTCTGCACAACACAACTGATGGTCCGAGTTCCAGGAGGCAAGATATCTCACAAATGAACCCTGACAAGGTACACATGTGAAGTGAAAACCATTACAGGTGACTACATCATGAAACTCATTGAGTCAACAAAGGAAAGGGTGGCTGCTTTAAGGAAACTAAAATATAAAAACATGTTTAGAGTTATTTATCAATTTTTCATTGCTACACAATTCCACATATCTTGCTTATATTTCATGTCTTCAGCTTGTATCTACTATGTAGAAATTTGTAAAAATAAAGAAAACCATTAAAGGTTTGTCCAAACTTTTGGCTGGTAATGGTGGATATAAAGCATACTACATATGATTACTGTGAAACAATTTCATAACCTTGGATCAATGTAGCCTATTAATATTGTGTAGGTTTACAAAAAAGTCTTGTTTTTAACAAAAGGTCATGTGTTAAAAAAACACATATCAAAAAATTAAGTTTAAGTTCCTGTCATGTAAACAGTCAGAAGAAAATGAATGAAAACAAAAGATATAGTTAACTCTCTGTGTGAAAACCACAGTCCATAAAACATTTGTACAGAGGTGGAAATTTTATTTGATATCAGATGTTACGGGCCTGGGCCGGCTGTGTACTTTTGTTGTGCCGTGTCTTTAGGACTCTACAGGTAGGGATGGGTATCGAAACCCGGTTCTTGTTGAGAACCGGTTCCCACTGTTTCAATTCCTTGGAGTTGTTTGCCATTTTTGCAAACGATTCCCTTATCGATTCCAGTCGCCCCGAATGACGTCACCACGTTGCAGAGCGTCATTTACCTGGCAGGAAACACGGCGGCCAAGAGGCTCAAACGCTCAAAACTTTGGTTATACTTTACGAGAACGGATGACAACAGGGCAACTTGCAATACTTGAAAAGTAGATATTTCATTAAGGGAGGAAACACTACGAATATGCAAAAGCATTTGCTCACAAAACACGCGATGACCTTAAATGAATGTCGTGGTTTTAATTCCGCTCCGGACTCGTGAATCTCAA
>NW_005187614.1:10183-12291 GCF_000239375.1 Pundamilia nyererei
TTATACTGTTTGGCAAAGTCCATGTTGTACTTTGCTATCACATATTTCCAATAGTCTGATGCTTTAAGGCTCACATCTGTATGGATTTTCCAGTCTGGGTAAATTGCCTTGTAACTCTTGTAAGGGTGATATTCATGGTTTGTAGCTCTGCAGCGAAAACGCTGGCCACTCATTACAAAAGAAGAGCATATGTCAGCGATCAGTTTTTGTGTATTTGGCCAACTGAATCCTCCCAGACCCTGAGGTCGATGCATTGAAGCAAAGTGCTCAGTGTGGCTGCCTCCTCCTGCCTCACAGGGAGCTTTGCAGAATGGACACTGTTTGCCACAACCAACCAGTCTGTTGAAAAGCTCATTCTGGGGCTGCACATGGAGATGCTGTAGTTTCACTTCAAAGTTCAATGTTTGAAACTCTTTTCTGAGGTCTTGTGCCATGTCAATCACAGACACTGTGAGCGAGTGAGCAAACTGTTCCTTGTCAGCATTGTTCAGGATCATGAAAGCACCAAGAGCATCCTGGGAAATGACCAGTTTATCACCAAGTTCATTACAAATATCTTCAACAAATTTCTTCAAATCATCACTCTTTCCTGTTTTTGCCTTGTTGATTGCATCATTTATGCGTCTGATACATGACTGGAGATGTCGGTCCTCAAACTCAGATACTGACACGATTGAGAAGTGCTCCACTATTTTGTTGTGAATCCATGACTTCATATACTTCTCATATGAGCAAATATAGCTCACATAGTTTTTAAAATCAGCTTTTAAAAGTAAATCCAGTAAAACTGAATATTGGAAGGACATTCGTGTGCTGAACTGCTCACATGTCAACATTTCATCAATGATATCAGCTCCCAGGAAACGACTGATAAAGTCTTCAACAGCAGGCTTCAAACATTTGTTGGTGAATTCTTCTGCCTTCTTCTGACGCTGGTCTCTTTCATGGAATAAATCTTTGAAATCATCACGAAACTTTTCATTGTTTTTCATCAGACATCTGTAGGAATCATTTTCTTGGATCAAATCATTGTGCATTTTCTGAAACTCTCTGGCTGCAAATCCACAGATGTGCTGCTTCAGGGAAACTTCAAACTCTATGTATGTCCTAACATCTTGATTGTTTTGCAGTTTCTCATCAATGATGTGTAGAATCTCCTGGATGTAAGTGTCAGTGTAATTGTTTTTTCTTTTTACTGTTTCACTCACAAACTGAGTGCAGTGATCTATGATGCTGTCAGCCAGTTTTTGTGCAGCTGTAATGGGATCTTGAATGTTGTACATTTTAGCCACTGCACGCCTAAATTTTGAGATGTCACTTGTATATTTGAAAGGCTCTTTTCCAAAATCTTGTAGACGTTTTTGACTTAATAATTCACATGCATGACTCCCCCTGTGTGAGAGATTTATTCTCAGGCAGTGAGATACGCTGGTGAAGACATTTGTGATCTTCTGTTTAGAAAAAGAAAGTTTCCCCAGTGTTTCACTCCACATCTTATCAAACTCTTTGTCTAGCTCTTTGTCTGTCATCTGGAATGTTTTCTTTCTGCATGTATCTATTAACACATGAACTGCCTTTTCAATCTCTTGTGCGTGATTTTCTTTGATTTTATCAATTTCTATCATCCCCTCTCTGTTTTCTGCTGCTGCTGTGAGCTGATTACAAACACTCGTTTCCATTTCTTTTCGAAGGCTCTTTGCACTGTTTAAGAATTCCTCTTTGTATCCTTCAACCAGATAAACATGACCCTCTGTTTGCTTGAAATACGGTGTCAGATTTTCTAGAAGTTTTCTCTCCCATGTGGACAGCACTGTGGAGGCTTCACTTTTCAAACATGTGAGAAATTCTCTCATGTCAGAAGATTCAGATTCTGCTGCAACTGTACCAAAATTGGAAATTCTTATTTCTGCGTTTGTTACCCAGGTGTACATTTCTTTTTTGAATTCCCACTCCCATTTGTTGAATTCTGTGCAGAGTCTCATGTATGCATCAGCTACGAGGCTGTTTCTGAAGCTGAAGATGAAATTTTCATGCTTTACTGCAGTCCACAGACTTGTCATCCATTCTTTAAAATCCAAGATATCCTTAGCCGATGACTCACAGTTTCC
>NW_005187614.1:12909-14991 GCF_000239375.1 Pundamilia nyererei
TGGAGACACCAAGTCACTGAGCTGAGAGAGAACATCACTCACCCATCTGAGAGGGATGTTGGATGCATCTCCATCTACAAGCTCAAGAGGAAATCCATCAAGCAACAACTCTGCACACAGTTTGGGCAGATGCTGCAGCTGTTGACGTGATGGATCTGTTTGTGGAAGGGACAGTGAGGTTTCATAGATCTGACCCATTTCACGGAAGAAGTGTTCAGTCCCCAGTGAGCTGTTGGAAATCTGTCTGTCAATTTCTTTGATCTCCTCTTTGTTCTCAGAATTGTTGCATTTTTCTTTATATTTTTCCTGAAGTTCAGAAAGTTTTATGCGAGACAGGTTATCGAGGTTCATTCGCATCCATTTCAGGAAATAAAACCTCTCTGTTCCTGGGCGTGATATTGCATTGATGAAACATGTCATAGCTGTTGACATGTCATAAGAGTTCTGCCTTTTCCGCAGTTCTTTTCTGTCTTCCTGAAGTTGACTTTTGTAATCTTCTATATTTCCAGAGCCAACTTTTCGAAGGCGAAATTCTTCCTTCTCTAAGCAGATCAGTTCTTTCCATATTTCTCCTTGCCGAGGAAGGTGATCTTCTTTGTATTTAAGGATGTCTTGAATTTCTGCAGTGATGGCTTCTGCATTTGTCTTTGCAGTCTGGCACTCTGGAGAGTCTTCATCAACCAGGATTCCCAGGTCATGGGCAACGTCTGCCATCTGCTCTATTGTCATCTTCCCTTTCTTTTCTTTAATTACATTTCTAACTTTTTGCCTCAAATATTTTACAAAGTCTGCATCATTTCTTTGTTTTTTCCTAATAATGATATTGTTCTTAGTTAAGCACAAATTAGTTTCTACCTTCTTTAAAGCATCCAAAGTGCAGCGTTTGCTCTCACTGTTACCCACCAAGAAGATCTGTGCCTTGTGGTGTTGGTTAGTAAGTAGACTGCACTCAGAGTCCAAATTGTCAAAGAACACAAAAACTGCTGCAGATGTTTGACACAGAAAGGAGTATTGTGTTTCAAATGAAGCAATGTCCCCATGAAGGTTAGCTACAGCCACTGGTTGACTGAAAATATCAATGTTTGTGTTTCCACAAGGAAGATACCAAGTAATTTCAGTCAGTCCGTTGGATATTCTTCTTGGACTGTCACCACACTCCATGTTGCGATGAACAAAGGTGTCATGGTACTGCTGAGAATTGCTCAGAAGCTTATTGAGAATCTCTGACTTGGACGAGGAGCACTCACCCAGTCTGACAAAAGAGATCATTGGAAGTTCAGACAGAACGATTCTGTCTTCAATGAAGCCCTTGGACTCTGACAGAGACTGAGGTCTGTACTTTTTAACAATGTCTCTCATGGCCCACAGCATGAGTGTGCACTGATTGGTGTCACAATTCGGAAGCAGCAGAGGCACAGAAAACTGACATGTGGACATTTTTAGTGCCATTTCCTGCTGCAGAAAACCATCAGAACACAGAAAGAGAGCAGCGATTATGTCGAGTGGGTTTGGCATGTCATCTGTGTTTGAACTGTCCAAATCCTCTGCATTCCCTGTTTCATCATCAGACTCACAATCTGATGTACATGTCATATTCCTAGCTGCCACATTAACCATCATCAGTTTCTTTAGAAAATACCATGGAAAGTCTGAGTTACTCTTGGCAGGTTCATCGTTGATGGTCGTCTTATCAATCTCAAGTATTTTGCTCAGTGACAGTTTCTTTGTGTAGTACTGTTGTAAACCAAGATCTTTTAGTAAGCACTCCAGGTGTGTCTCTGTGGATAAAAAAAAAATCTGTTATTTCATTGTCATTTTACAACATTTTACATATCCAAAATCAATCTTTTTTATTCAAGATCTTAAATACAATCATTCTCATAGCATTCTATCAAGAAGAGTACAAAGTACTAAGTTACAATTGTGTACACTTCATTTTTTTAATTTGTTTTTTTCTGAAATATATTAACTCACCAGTGACTGCAGCAATGCTGACTCCACTGCTTCTGACGTTCTCAAACACAGAGTAGAGAGTGAATGTGTATTGAGTTCCAGCAGTGAGAGATGAGACTGTGTGAGTTA
>NW_005187614.1:15559-17735 GCF_000239375.1 Pundamilia nyererei
AATGCTGACTCCACTGCTTCTGACGTTCTCAAACACAGAGTAGAGAGTGAATGTGTATTGAGTTCCAGCAGTGAGAGATGAGACTGTGTGAGTTACTGGTCCATCTTCATCTGGCACACTGATGTCTGTCTCTGTACCATTAAACTGGAGAACAAAGCTGACATTGTTGTTGACTTTATCCCACTGCAGGGTGATGCTGTTCTCATGATGTTCTACTGGTATGAAACTGTCAGAATTTGGAGGAGCTGTAACAGGAAAAAGGGTGGAAAAATTCAACGGCTTCATCTAAATATCAAACTAGCTAAATGAGTTCTAGTTTATAACATTTTTGTTTGATCATTTGTCCATTTTGTATCCAACAGTGAAATCTCATTCAGACTGGGTTCATCTGTCGAGTCATTGTGGTGGTGTCCGCCTCTCAATTTGGTGGGCACTGGCTCCAGAGGTGAGTTTGACTAAACAGACCATCCTCTGGACGCCGTTTAGTTTGCCCACCCCCAAGGCCCTATATGTATATGTTATGAGAGTGTAAGTAATGTGGATGTCTCGGTTGTGGAATATAATTGAGGCACAGGTGGCCAAGAGGGGACAGAGGAGGAATGCTTCCCCTGCAACTCAGTGACACACCTGTACCTCTTGGCCCTGCATGTCTGGTGCTGTGTGGTGGTGTGCTGGAGCAGGAGTAGGGAGGCATGTGGGGATGGGAAGGGAAGGATTGGTGGTGGTGGTGGGGGTCAAAGTACCCCCTCCCTGGAACCAGCTTCTCCGCTGAACCCGGTAGGCACCCATGTTCCCTGGAATCCACCAATGGCAGGGGACCAGGCCTATCCGCACCGGGGGCCACAGCAGCAGCACTGCCAAGCCCCAATGAGCCCGGGGCAGCCCACCCGACCCTGCCACAGAGGAAAAGTACACCCACCCTTACATTCAATGAGCTCCCAGACTACATAAGACAATAGACACCCAGGTCGAGTTCATCCTCCACCTCTACTAAATCCTTCCTCTAAATACAGAGTGAACTCGTGGAGAGCAGACACCGCCCGAAAAGGATAGTAACAATCTCCCTGCCAGCTCAAGAGGCTCCCACTTCCATCGATGCACCAGAGGTCCCCCAAACTAGGGCTGGACCCTTTACAAACCACCTTTAGTTCCATTAGAGCAAGCTGAGAAACATTAAAAAGTGTAACCCTAGTCACGGTTTATTAATAAAAATAACGAAAATTTCACTAGGCCAATATTCCCACCACTCAATTCATGCCATCGGTAAGGCTAGAGCCAATGAGTTGAATGGACTTTTGAACAGATTCAACACTGCTGTAAATGCTCACCTCAATACTGACTTAACTATAGTCAGCCTGTAATCCACAGCCACACCCTTCTCTCTCCCCACATTGCACCATAGCCTCCTGTGAACATCCTGACATTCCTCCCCCACCTGTCACATTCATTCATAACCAAGTTCAGAGGCAATCAGAAGACTCTACTCAGGCAAGTCTGCTCAACCAGAAGCAGTGATTGCCTGTGTCCTCAAGGGCTTTGACCCCAGCTTTGTGGAGTCTTTCATAAACTGTTCATGATGTCAAGAATCGGCTGTGTGCAGGCAGAGAAAGACCCAAATGCAAAACTCACGGAAGCAGGACGTGAACTCAAAGCTTTATTGCTTGATGAAATGCAAAAAAAGAAACAATGCAAAACTAAACTGGGAAATTCTAATATTAATCTACTCAGGGGGACACAGGGAGAGACACGCAGCCATGAGAGAAGACGCGACATGGAACGGAGGGAGACGCGGACATAAATACACTGAAAGATAACGAGGAATGTGGGAGCACATGGGGAAAGCAGCTGACACGAATAACAATAATGAGACAGGGCAGGAGCAAACACAACATGACGTACACTGAAGGGAGACTATCAAAATAAAACAGAAGGTACACACAGATGCAGACTGGAGATGGAGAGAGAACATGGAGGAGCACAAGGGAGAGCACAAACATGACGAGCTGGGGAAACATGATGGAATAAAACACAAGGAGGGAAACAAGGTAACCAAGGGAAGCAAGGCACAAGAACTCACAGACACACAGAGGTAGACAGAGGGCAAAGACACAAGGGGGAATCTAATAAACAAAAACTAAACAGAACACCCTAGACCTGTAGCCCTGACCCCCATCGT
>NW_005187614.1:20380-22367 GCF_000239375.1 Pundamilia nyererei
CTGACAGCAGCAGATGTATCACTCCTGTAACACCTGTAACATTCAGCAGTCGCCTCATTGTTCTGACACACACAACAAAACTACTGACTACACTACACACTAACTACACAAGATTTGCGCTAAACGTCGCAAATCTCTCACATCTCAAAGCACCGCCATCACTCCTAAAACTTCCCCCTTCCTAAACAACTGGTCATGGCCATGTTGCTATATCATTTTTTGATTGGTCAACATGGTACATTTTTCGACCAATAGGAAAGGGTGGGTTTTTTTGGTTTTGGTTTTGCTCGCAGGCGGAGAGCGCTTTCGAGTGTTTTCCTTATAAAACGCCGTTTTTACCGTTTCTTCCTGCAGTAAATATAAACAACGATAGTATTCAGAAAGAAAACCAAACATTGCAGATGTTTTTATCACAACTCTGGTTTTACGTGGCTGATCAACACAATTTAAAAACTGGTATAAAGTCCCCAATTTTTCCGTCAATTGTTCCGTCTGTCCTGCTCACATCTCCAATAGTTGTACACGTTGTCATTAACGTGGCTTCACTCCACATCAGCCACGCCGCTTTGCTCGCTAAAACACTGGTGTCTGCACATAAGGACGCTGTCATTGCCTGTCAACCACGTTGATTAGCTGCGTGTATACGAATGTGAATGGCATAAATGGCTGGACTATGGGATAAGGTGGCATCGTTCTAATCCCATACAGGAGCAGCCAGTCACTTACTAACTAACACTGAAAAACAGAATTGTTAAAGTTTTAATTTTAATTTCAATTCAGGTTAGATTTTTTTTTGAGAGCAACGTAGATTTTCTGAGACCGTGCCAGCAGTGTGCAGCTTAGAGGGAACATTGGGCGGGATGGCTGGGGATTTTCTTGCTTTTTATTTGATTCTACGCTTTAACAGACACAACGACTTCCCTTATTTCCATTTGTGACAAACATGCCGGAGATTCTCACATTCTTCTGACACCTTGCAAAAAAAGAACCAGCCAGAAGAAGAAATAGTTGTATAAAACTACAGCAAAATGAAAAATATGAAATGAGCCCATTTTGTGCATAAAATTGTAAACATTTCTCAGTTTAAACACTTGTTATGTTACTTATGTTCTGGTGTAAATAAACGATTGGCTCATGTTATTTGAAAGTCTTTTAGTTTTCATTTTGTTCAAATTTAAAGAACGTCCCAACTTTTCTGAAATTTGGGTTGTAATATTACAGCAGTCTCCTCCTTGAGTCCCCACCTTACTGTGGTGGAGGTTTTGCTTTACCCCCTGGTAAGGTCTGCCAAGGGAAATTGGTCCTGGGTGAGGAGCCAGACAAAGAGCGATTCAATTCACAGTCAACCCCTGTGACTATCAAAAGAGCAGGGGAGGTGTGTACCCTGACTGGTGCAGGGTTAGTGGGGCCTCACCCTGGAACCAGGACTGGGGAAGGAGCTCAACGGAGAGCGCCTGATTAATGGGTCTTAGCCCATGGGGCCCGGCTGGATATATTAAATGTCTGAATGGTCAAACTAACTGTAAAATTTAATCCATTCACTTTATATTTTTAGAACTTAACTTTGAGTTTTTAAATTAATGGGTTAAGAGGTTTACAGTGAAAGCTATCAAAATGAAATTCAATTCAGATTCATTTATATTTATTTACATATATTTATTAGGCAAAGACACTACAATGATACTGATATAGGGAGCTATCTATAGCTAACTAACCAAGTCAAAGTTTTTCTGAAGAAAGCGCCATTGCTTGGTGATACCAAGTAGATAGGCTCCAAGGGAAGGAGGGGGGCACCTAGTGGTTGACCTCTATGACCTCTACTCATTTATTGGTCTGCTCCCCTGTAGAGATGGCACGATACCACTTTTTTATGTCCGATACCGATACCGAGATCATAAATTTGGATATCTGCCGATACCGATATGAATCCGATATAGTGTTTTTTAATCAACAAAACTGTTTTTTTAAATATCTTGCTGCATTTTGC
>NW_005187614.1:23277-31824 GCF_000239375.1 Pundamilia nyererei
ATGCTATCCAGACCACCGACAGGTCCCGCATGCCACAGCCGCTCTATCACGTGATGCATACTGCTCCGACGTGCTAACGTTCTGAGGTGAATTACGGCGTGTTGCAACTTTTGTGAGGTGCTTTCGTGATATTTAATGGATCGGATTACATTTTTTATTTTTCTCCGATATCCGATCCAGTAATTTAGGTCAGTATCGGACCGATACCGATACGTAAAATCGGATCGGTCCATCTCTACTCCCCTGTAGGCCCACCACCTCTAGGAGGTGCTGTAGGGGTTAGGTGCATTATGGGTCGGGTGCCAGTCAAGGATTGGGGGCCATGGAATGTCATCTCTCTGGTGGCTGAGCTGAGCTAGCGCATGAGGTTGAGAGATACTGGCTAGATATAGTTGGGCTTGGGCTCTGGAACCAGTCTCCTGGAAAGGGGCTCTTGTATCCCCTCAGTTTTCTGACTGCACACTGGAGGTTTTTTCTGGTGGACAAGTTTCCCTGTGCTTCTAGGTTGGAAAACAGGTCCTGACAATTGTTTGTGCTTATGTGTCAAACGATCATTCAGAAGTCACTGGGTGGTGTGCTTGAGGGTGCTTCTGAGAGACTTCAGTGCTCATGTAGACAATTGTAGCAAAGTTTGAAATTTATGAAATGACTTTTCTGTTAAAAGTCGAATGCAAGAATAGACCGGGGGCACTGCCAGGCAGTCCCAGCACACCCTCAAAATACGTGTAGGTGTGCCAGGTCTGTCCTGCATACTCCCTTGCCATGTGATCCAACTCACCACCAGGTGGTGGCCAGTCAACAACTCAGCTTCCCTCTTCACCTGAGTGTCCAAAATATACAGCCACATTTCCAATAAGACAATTACAAAATTGGTCACTGAGCTGAGATCTAGGGTGTCCTGGTGCCATGTGCACTTATGGACATCTTTATGTTTAAACATAGTGTTCGTAATGGACAACTTGTTCAGATCAGGGAGATTTTAAAACATTGACTTGTGGATCTGTTTCTCACATTGAAATTTGTGTTTACACTGAGTCCATGTATTCTAACTTTATGAGCTATTGTCTTACCTTTTTTCTAACTTTGTGCATATTTTACTTACTTGTGTGTGCAAGGCAGGGCACAGCATCCTTATTTTCTTCTGGATTTGTCTCTTGAATGTTTTTTCTCTTGCCTGCAGCTGGCAACATATTTTTGTTTGTTTTTTGTATTTTAAATAGCTATGACTTAAATTTACTTACTTGTGTGTGTATGTCTGCTGCAGCTGGTCACAATGTAGTTCTTCGTTTCACCAGCAGGAGTGTCCAAATGTTGCGAAACAAACTCACTTCTGATATTATACAATGTTGTGGTCACGTGACAACAAGGAACTGTGGAAGTAACAATAATGTGGAAAATTATACTATAATGATCATACTGTATGTATCATCATGTATGTATTATTTGTATGTTCTCCATCTCCTCCTGTCATGGTCCTGGGTCGCTGACCAAGCGTTTTTGAGTTTTGTGTCATTATTTTCTAGTTTCTTCTGATTTTGTATTAGTTCTTAGGGTTTGGTTCTTGTGTTCAGTGTTTTATTATTTCTACCTGTGTTCCCTCCCCTGCACTGTTTGTGCCCCTGAGTTTGTGTTGCAGTATAGTTTGTGAATTTCCTGTTTTACTTTGAAGGTCTTGTCTCATGTTAGTGTGTTCTGTTTTACTTCCTTGTCTAGTTACGTTCAGCTGTGTTCCCCTCTGGTGTGACATTACCTTGTTACCTTGTGTGTATTCATAGTGTGTGCCTGCCTGTGTTCCTTGTCGCGTCGTCTGTGTAACCTGTGTAATTTGTCTCTCCGTTTTCCATTTTCCACTCTTCATCCCCTGTGTCATCTCCATATGTTTTTTTCCCTGCGTGTTATTCTGTGACTTATTGTTTCGGGTTTTGTTTGCTATTAGTTTCCCCAGTTTAGGGTTATATTTAGTTCTGTCCTCGCCACTCCCGTATTTGTTGGCTATTCCCTACTGTAAATAAACGCTCACTCATATCATCAGCCTTTGCCTGCATTTTGGGTCCTCCTTCACTACACCACACGACTGCTGCCATGGCCGTGATACTTCCTAAATGAGCGGATCAATCTTGATGAAGCAAAAACATTACCTAGGACTCAGTGCCAATATTGTTTGAGTATACACATATATTATAAAAATCCCACAACTGTAATATATTGGTAACGTTTGACATTTTAATTAAGCACTGAATAGAATATCACAGTATAGAATAGTGTTTCACAATATAATGTATCATAACCTACTCAGTGACTGCAGCATATGTATGTATGTTCCCTATCACCTATGTTTGCTATTAATGTTATCGTTTTATTGTGTGATTCTGGCATAGCAATGAAAAGCATAAACATGATTTTTTACCTCCTGTAATGATGTGTTGAAAGTCTCCGCAGGTAGAGCACATTGGTAATGGAGGTTCATTTACTTCCTCACAGTAAAGCTCAAAATATAAATCTTGATCACTGATTGCCTTTTGAGAAGTGACACATAAACACATAAACATACATATTGCAGAAACAATATCTCAAGAGGACAGAATTTTTGTTTCAATTTTTTTTTTACCTCCATAGTTGTTACAGAGTCTTCCATCCTATTGTTGCTCCAGACAGCTTCTCTCTGTTGACAGTTTTAGAGACCAATTATCAAATCTTGAAAAAAATGACACCCAATTCTGTAGCCTTCTCCTTCAACAATTGAACAGTTTTAACACTGTCATCATCACATTAACCTTGATTTTCAGGCTCCTTTGTAACCCTGGGTCCAAATACCTGTGCATACATCTGCATACAATAATCTAACATACCATTTCACGATACATGATATCTTCTATTCAATACTTTTGTCTAATCAAAGTTTTAGATTCTGGTGAAATGTTTAGGCCTTAGCCTCAGAATAATTGTAAACTCAGACTGTTTTAAAACAGTCTGTAGCTGTTTAAGCTGAAACGTCCTCTTTCTTTGCTGAACTCAAAAACCTAGTCTCTATTATTTACAGTAATAATCATCTCATTATATAGTAATATCTGGCATACTATGAAATTTCACCAATCACCATAACAATGATAAAAACCCTTTGCAGCTTCAGCAAAAAAGATGTGTACAGATAAAGCTTATACAACTTAATGCACTAAGTCACAGACTGAAACTTTAGTAGTAAAACGAAAAAGAAGCAAATAAGTATAATGGGCTTCACAAATTCACGCATAAAGCTTGTATACAAACATTTCATGCACAAATCTGTGATTCATCACTATTTTCGTACTTAAATTTGTTCTTAGTCTACAAATTTAGAAGTGCATCATACCAGGCCTTTTGTTATACCCAGTGGAGTGACTGTGAACATGCCCTACTTTTGTAGGCCTGGTCTGATGCATGTAGGCCTGGTCTACTACTACTACTACTACTACTACTACTACTACTACTACTACTACTAATAATAATAATAATAATAATAATAATAATAATAATAATGCTTCCCATAGAAACAGATTCTAAAAAAAGCAACTTAAAATTAACATAAACATGTAAATGTTAAAAGAATGCCAAAATATCAAAACTATAATAAAATATTTAAAAAAAGCCTAAATTAATGAGTTTAACAGGGTTTTAAAAGAAGTCACTGATAATGCAAGCCAGATTTCTTTTAGGCAGTGCATTAACTCTAATTGCCTTTTGTGTTTAAGAAGGAAGTGGGAACGATTAATAGGTTTCTGTTTGATGATCTTTGGCTGTGCACTGGTTGGGACAGAAACAGCAGTTTGAGTGTGTATTCTGGGTCCAGGCCATATAGCAGTTTTAGACTTAGTATCAAACAAGCTTAAGAAGAAATATTAAAAGTTATACAATGGAATACAAACAATTTCAAAAGAATGAGAAAAAAAGAAGGAAAAACCAAGTCACAAGCAAAATTAATAAAAAGAAGGGATACAGCCAGGGGACAAAGAACTTCTCATAATTCAGAGCAGCCAAGGGGCAGTGACATCCAAAATTTCATGGCACAGCAGCCTACACCTATTGCAGCATAACTAAGGGAGGATTCAGGGTCACCTGATCCAGCCCTAACTATATGCTTTAAAAAAAAGGAAAGTTTTAGGCCTAATCTTAAAAGTAGAGATAGTGTCTGTCTCCTGAATCCAAACTGGAAGCTGGTTTAATAGAAGAGGGGCCTGAAAACTGAAGGCTCTGCCAACAATTTCTACTTTTGAATACTCTAGGAACAACAAGTAAGCCTGCAGTGTGAGAGTGAAGTGCTCTAATGGGCTGATATGGTACTACAAGGTCTTTAAGAAAAGATGGGACCTGATTGTTTAAGACCTTGTGTGAGGAGCAGGATTTTGAATTCTGGATTTGACAGGGAATTAACAGCTAATAAAGGGAAGCCAATATAAGAGAAATATGCTCTCTTTTGCAGTCCCTGTCATTACTCTTGCTGCAGTGTTTTGGATTAACTGAAGGCTTTTCGGGGAGTTTTTAGGACATCCTGATAATAATGAATTACAGTAGTCCAGCCTAGAAGTAATAAATGCATTAATTCGTTTTTCAGCATCACTCTGAGACAGGATATTTCTAATTTTAGAGATGTTGCGCAAATGGAAGAAAGCAGTCCTACGTATTTGTTTATATATTGTTCATATATTGATTCATGGTTTTCTTCAGTTTGTTAGCTACTGCAGGATATTTTGTAAGGCGGTTATATGCTATAAAAAGCAGGGCCAGGAAAATCTCCATCATATTTTTCTGTGTTTTATCCTCAGTTACTTTGACACATAGGCATCTGCTGTGATGCTTACACCTCTGATGAAGTGTCAGCTTTGTTTTTATATATAGATATAAAAATATGGATATCTACTGATAAATGATAAGAATTATATTTCTGAGTCAAAATTGAATCGAATCAGGAATCACATCATTTATAGAAATCAGTGACAATATCCAGCCCTATATATCACCCTGTTTGCCTTTAAGTTCCAGATGTAGGCTGACCATTGCTTGAAGACTGAATGGGGCTGACTGCAAATTGGGACCTGTCAAGACCAATGACTGTAGAAAAGATGGACGATCTGACTGCACTTCCTCCCACTGTACAAAAATTAGCCAAAATTTCCCACTTGTGGGAGCTGCAATGTTGCTCTTTGAGCCTGAGTCTGCGCATAGTGACTTGAGGTGGAGTGTTTATGTCACGCTCCTGCCCATAAACCCACTGGAGTGACTGTGAACATGCCCCTCCTACACTTTGTACTTACCCTGGCTACAGTGTTGCCAACTTAGCAACATGGTCGCTATGTTTAGCAAGTTTTCAGACCCCCTTAGCGACTTTTTTCCAAAAAGCGACTAGCGACAAGTCTGGCGACTTTTTCTGGTGTTATTGGAGACTTATGACAACTCTTTCACGTGACAGCACGTATTCCTCTTACTCGTATTGCTCTTACTACGCGTACAAACTGCAAATGACTCGCACATGAGTGAAGTTTATCTGCTGATTGGTTTACTGCAATTGATGACTCAGTTTACCTTAAATTAAGGTAAATACAGCCACATCGCTATTATGAAAAAGATACACAGCTTAACATCTTACAGTTCTGCAACATCTAAAATAACTTTGTTAATTTGCTTGCTAGATTAACCGTTAGCAAAAGGAAGAAAATGAAATATCACGATAGAATATGGGTAAAACGCGCATGCGCAGTGCCTTTGTTTTCATGCGCACGTGGCGGAAAAAGCACGGTGGCGACGGAGAATGAGAAGGGCAAAAGTGGATTGTGGAATGAAACAGATGAACCAGAATTGGTTTGTAAAAATGGTGCAACTTCAGTGGTGTGGAACTGGTTTGACTTTTGTCCGTCAGATACACACCAAAGTACAATTTTTTGTAGAACATGCAAACGACCTGTCGTTATTACTGTATTTTTCCCACTATAAGGCAGACTTAAAATCCTTTATTTTTCTCAAAAATTGACAGTGTTCCTTATGTATCAATTCTAGTTGTGCTTACTGACCCCGAAGTGATTTTGCATGATACACGGCACTTAAAAATCTGTCAAAAAATGTTTTAGCATGACTTTGGTAAGCCATGAAACCGCACCGCTTGACGGATTGTTGGAGCATTACAGCTACCGTAGTCAGGAGCCTTGCGTCGTAATACGTACTGTGCTTCAAAATAATATTATCATACTGTGTGTGTATAAGGACCTCAAAATGGCACCTGTTAAGACATGCATACAAAGTGGATTTTAAACTCAAGGTGTCATGCAGTGGAACATGGGAACAGAGCAGCTGCAAAAGAATTCAGCATTAATGAATCAATGTTACAGAAGTGGAGGAAGCAAGAAGAATGAGTTGAGTAAAATTAGACTTATCTGGCTGTTTTGTTTTGCTTAGCTTAATGAGCCTTATGGTCCAAAAAATACGTATTTGACTTATTTATTTGGCACACTGCAGTTTAATGTTGCAAAGCACCTCTTTAAGTTTTTTGGCCACATTGCCCTGCCCTACTGCTAAGTGATGGTGGTCACTTTCAATACAGAGCCAATGAGAACCAATTGAGAATTGATAAGGAATCAAATAGATAAGCGATCTGGATAATGGAATCAAAAGGTCTAAATTCTTATCAATTCACATCCCTGCTCCTTGAAGTGGAGTAAATCAACAGCTTTGCATCTGAATTGTAAAGCTCAGAACACCTCCCCCACTCCACTACTTTTTTTACTTTTACTTTTTGCTTTTCTTAAAACTTTTTTTTTATTTTTTACTTGTTTTGATCTTCAAAAGAAGGAGTTTGGCTAGGCCACGGTAAATTTAAAATCAACACAATATATTGAAAAACAAGTAGTGTTTATTTAATATTTTCCTTTTAAGAACCATAAGAGTGAAAAGAATAACCATTCCTTTGGTCAGGTACAAGGACAGAACACAAAGAGTAAAAAAGGAGGCAACAAAAACTATTGCTCAACACTACTTGACATTTGTTTTTAAACATTGTTTTTTTTCTGGAATCTTGCCTAGCATTTATTACATTACACAAGAGGCTGAAGGGGGAGGTCGTGCTTTCCCTTTGGTGTGATTTTTGTTCAGTGCTTAAATATATATAATAATAAATCCTATAACCTTACTGTGAGGTTTTTAAGGTGGCAGCTTAGACGCAGGGAGACACAGAAAATGATGCAGGATGACGCAGGGAATGAACACGGACATACCAGCAACGCACACCAGAAAATACAGGGCTTAAATACACACAGGGCAATCAGGAAAAGGGAGACCGGAGGGAGACATGGCTGGGATTAATTGGGCACAAGGGGAAGCGAATCTAGAAGCACTGACAAGAGACACAGAACTTCAAAATAAAACAGGAAATACACTGACTAAACTCTACACACGCAAACTTAACACAGACTGGGGAGACAGAACATAGGAACGTGAAACGTGGAACAGGAGAGTACAACGGACACAAACACTAGGGATAATCATAAAAAGCAACCCAAAATAAACAAAACCACAGAATAATAATAAACTTAAACATAAACAAGTCCACAAACTCCGGACCATGACACCTTCAGTAATAGTAATAAATCACACAGCAATAGTACATTCATGTAGTTGTAAAAATCATGATAATATATTAAGTAGTCCAAAGTATTCAGAATACGTTACTCTCACTGAGTAACGTAATGGAATCCTTTACAAAATACATTTTGGGGCATGTATTCTGTAATCTGTAGTGGAATACATTTTAAAAGTAACCTTCCCAACACTGAATGGCAGTATTGCGTCTTATCTCGGTACTCAATACTAAAACCACCACAAACCACAATGTACCAAAAACATCAGAGCAATGGCAAAACAGAAGGGTCGAGAATATGGAGGCATAAAGGGACAAAGACTTTGAAAAGTGTGGGAGCATTTAACAGAAAACAAATTTGAATCCAGACTGTGCAAACTGTTCTGTCTTGAATATATTTATATGCTAATGAGACAAATAAGTAGCCATAGAAATTGTATTTTGATTGTTATTGTGAAGCATTTATTTTGTAGTGATGGGAATTCCGGCTCTTTTTAGAGAATCGTCTATTTTGGCTCGGCTCACTAAAAAGAGCCAACTCTTTTGGCTCCCAACCAGCTCTTTAGGTTGTTTTGTTGCTTTAATTAATTTATTATCTAGAACAATATAAAATTATGCACAAAAGGAATTACTAATGTAAAAAAACGTGGTTTTATTTATATATGTTTATAGCTACCTAGATCACTTAAATTACACAATTGAAAGCATTTGTCTTGTACGTGCTTTGTCTCTAGGGGCCACCGTAAATATACTTTTATTTATTCACTCCACATAAAATGTAATAAATAAATTATAAAATACAGAAACCAACTATTTACATTTTATTAATTTCAACTTTTAACTGCTTAAATTTTCAGCTTTTTCCTTTGAACAAATTTAAAGTGAAACAACACAAAACACTGCAAACCACAACACAATAAAATATGAATTAAAATATGGGGGGAAAG
>NW_005187614.1:32576-34363 GCF_000239375.1 Pundamilia nyererei
CATTAACATTAAAAATGTATTTTGTAAGAGTAAGTTGCCCAACAAGACAGCAGAAATGGCAGCAAATATTACAATAGTTCTGTAAAAATATTTTAAGTGGGGATAAAGGACCGGATTGGTTATAATGTAAGTACAAGTTGTAAAGATACTTAAAAAACAGATAATGTTTTAATTCTCTATATAACCCCTTTGTATCCCCTGTTCACAGAAGTCTATTTACGAACATACGTAAAGATATTACACATAAAAAATACACAGAAACACTGGAAATCAGTTTTTGGCAGACAATCACTTTTTGGCACCGGCTCGCATCGTTCACGAGCCATTTCGTTCGCGACCGACAGATCACTAATGGCTACGCATTTGAAATCATTAGGCTGATTATTGCTGTTACACAAAGCATATCTGCTATAGTTTTGGTTTTTAGTCTTCCATGTCATGCACATAACAGAAACAACAGTGACAAAAAATGGCTTAAAAATGACAAAAAAAAGCATACCTTTATCAAAGAGATCTGTCAGTTTCAAACATTTCATTCTGTCATCCAGTTTTTGGGGGTTTTGTTGTTTTGAGTTTCCTGTTTTTGCCGTGTTGGCAGTAGAATTGTTCTTCCTTTTACTGTTGAGGTCTTTGAGTGGAGCAGGGGGATTGTGACCACTCCTTTTATGCTGTGAGGTTAACTCTTTCCCTTTCACTCAAGATCATGTGATTTCTTCTAAAGCCTTTTACAGTAAACTGCCTCTGATGATATGGTGCAGAAAGGTTTCCTGCTGTGTTGCAGATGAAAGGGTATTTATTATAAAGAGAATTCTGAAACAATTAAACAGGTTAAATACATACCTTTCCTCCATAATGAAGTATTAAACTTCATGGTTACATTCATAGGAAAAAATTAGTTAATTTAATGAAAATCTCCACAAACATACATTTTATTAAGATAAACAAACTAAGAAGGGGCATACAAAAATATGTGATTTACAAAGTTTATAATCTTAAAGCACCTTAATAAAACCACCCATTTGACCAGTTTTATTTTATATCAAAACAAAAAATGCTGGTTAGTTGGTGGTTGTTGAAAAGGAAAAAGGAAAGAAAAAGAAAAAATCCATTAATTTTAATATTTTACTTATCTGATTGTATTGCTCATATAGGTGGAAAGAAGATACAGCACATACTCAAAAGGAGGTGCAGATGCATGACGCTGATATATACTGGGCTTCCTCAAGGGAAAATTAGTCTTCTGTAGGTGCAACTCAGAAATCCTCGTTAAAGAGATTTATAACAGCAAATACAGGTTGAGTTGATTGAACTGACCGGTTTTAGTTGTTGCCAAATATGGAGGGCCTTGAGTGCCAAAATAAATTAATTATTAATCATTAAATGATTAAATGTGTAATTAATTATACAAATTGGAAATATTCAGTTAAACACATATGTTATTATTTAATGGTCATTCATTTAATTTAAAATGTTTAATTATTGTTGTTGGATTTGTATTGTTGATTATCATTTATGCTTAGAAATATCTACTTATACATGCTTAGAGTTTTATAATTAGTTGTAGATTGATAGAGGTTTGATCCTTAGTAATCTGCAGAGACGTTGTGTGCATTCCAGAGTGCTCTGGCATTCACACCCACATTCTGGGAGCATGGGAGAGGTCGTACCTTGTCTTATTGTTTTATGGCAGGATAAATGTATCTATATCTGTTTTAGTCTAAGTGCCTTTTGTTTAGATGAACTGCTGGACTTCCAGACCAGCAGGTTTAGGGAAGTTATTTATGGGG
>NW_005187614.1:35809-37243 GCF_000239375.1 Pundamilia nyererei
ATATTATTAAAATCTGGGCTATAATGGTTGTATTGATGTATAGCAACTTGAAATGCTCCCAAAAATGGCTCCACAGCATGTAAAAATATAATATAAGCTCTGGCGGACTTGGTTCTATGGTAGGTCTTAAAGGGTTAACGGTGATCAAGTCAAAACCATTACTTTTGACAGATAGCCAGTCTTTTAGTATGGAATGCCAGGACTGCCATAATGAATTAATTAAATACACCATTAAATAATTAATTAAGTGTGGCAATAAATAATTAAAATTGGAAATAATTAATTTAAAAAATGTTTTTGACACATTTAATTAATTAATTATTGACACATTTAACTAATTATTTAATGGTGTATTTAATTAATTCATTTTGGCACAGTTGACGCCTTCAGGTCTCACCATGAAAATTTTTTATCAACCTCACCCATCAAACCCAGGGGGCGGGGTTAGCACTGATCGAGTCAAAACCATTGCTTTGGCCTGGTGGCCATTGTTTTTAGCACACAACAACTGGCATGTGGAAACTAACAGAACTGAACTTTGAAAAACCCTGTGTGGAGATACAGAAATTATTTTATTGCTGCCATATAATCTGCATCATTATAACTGCATTAATAACATTCTTTACAGCATTATTCCATTTAGTAATGGAATAATCCTGTGACACTAAGTCTACTCTTAGTGTTCTTTCAAATATAATATACGTACAGGTCTCTATCATTCATGGGGTGACTTTTTTACTGTCTGTTAATAAATACCATATTATGTGGGAAATAAATAAATGTGAGATTAAAATGATAATTAAACTGACAATATCAATTTCCATATAAACACATTGCAACTTCCTCATTGCCTTATGTAAAAATCATCTTCCCTTTAGAGTATATAATGAACAATCAACAATGTTTCACAATGTTTTTGTTTTTTTTTATAGTTATTCTATAGATGGAATTAGTGAGGCAGATTTTTTAATATGAGATAAAAACAATAAAGATGTGTAACATGAAGTCAGACTGCCAGGACATTTATGTAATTCTCGCGATCATTTTATAATATAGGTGCATCACAATATAGGTGCAAGGCTTCAGTTGGCTGTACATCAACCACTGTTGCCTGCAGATGTCACCCATGAGTGTAATTAATGAAGGTTAATGAACCAGTTTTTGACACAGTGGTTCAAAGAGGTTCAGAGCTTCATGAAACCTCTGTTTGCCATCACTAGGCGCAAGAACCTAAACCAAATTCCAAAATGGGGGTGTGTCATGGAGGACCGCCACACCACAACTGCACTCTGGGGGCTTTTATACACTCAACAAAAATATAAACGCAACACCTTTGTTTCTGCTCCGATTTGACATGGGATGGACATAAAGACCTAAAAGTCACTCCAGATACACAATATAACCATCCCTCCCAAACATTGTTCACAAATCAGT
>NW_005187614.1:38437-40852 GCF_000239375.1 Pundamilia nyererei
GACGATGTGTTGCACTGCATGAGGCAAATGGTGGTCACACCAGATACTGACCGGTTCTGGGTCCCCAGACCCCCAATAAAGCAAAAAACTGCACATTCCAGGGTGGCCTTTTGTTGTGGGCAGTATAAGGTACACCTGTGCACTACTCATGATGTCAGATCAGCATCTTGATATGGCACACCTGTGAGGTTGGATGGATTATCTCAGCAAAGCAGAAGTGCTCACTATCACACATTTAGACTGATTTGTGAACAATGTTTGGGAGGGATGGTTATATTGTGTATCTGGAGTGACTTTTAGGTCTTTATGTCCATCCCATGTCAAATCGGAGCAGAAACAAAGGTGTTGCGTTTATATTTTTGTTGAGTGTAGATCACTGGCACAATGGCAGCAGGGCTTGCCACTTCCATGATGGCAACAAGTCACACCAGTTCTCCGAGCCTATAAACTAGATTTGCCACACCAACAGGCTGGCAAATGTAGTTTGTAGGCAAAAACATAAAATGCAAGACTTGACTAATAAGCTAAATAACAAGAGCCACTGGATAGTAACATAATATATAAAAAATACTGACAACCTAAAGGTCAAAAGGACATGATGAATAAAACCAAAACATTAATTATTCAAAAAGTTATGAGCCCCAGAATTTCAAAACAAGTGCCAGGTACTGTGATATTTATTAGCAGAATGGAGAAGTGTTACTTCTGTTGGTGGGTGGAAATCCCACAGTGGAAATATTATTATCATCATTTCTAAGAGTGTAATAATTGGAATGAAAAGAAAAGAAAAGCAGAAACACTGATGAGTTTTTTTAAAAATTGTGTTTTCAAAAGGTTTACTGAATTAAAAGTAAGAACAGAACAATATAAGAGCCTGATACAATGTTTTAATGTGTAATAAAATGTAATATATGTTATATCAGCACCTCATTATAAGTTAGACTACAATAAATGCGTTGATTTACATTCCACCACTGGGTTTCCTGTTTTTTATCTTAATATTCTTTGAAAGTAAGCAAATATAAAGAACAACAAACAGGATGTTATTCAGTATCATGTCTTTGTAAAAGATTTATATTTATTCAGGTGTTTTGTACATCCATTTTTTAAGAAGTGAAGCAATCCACAAAACATCAATAAATGATCAATCCTCCAGCAAATGCCAGTCTGATTCTTCTGGTTTCCTGTAATCTACTGGATGCAGCTACTTCCTTTTTTGTTCCTTAAAAACTCTACATGGATAACTTGAGTCCAAGATAAATTAACTTTTGGGACCCTAGAGGAGGGATAAGCAGAATGTGCAGAAATTTCTACAAATGAGCTGCACTTATTTCATTTTTCAGCTTAACAAATCATTTTGAAGGTCAGATGTAGTTAAATTATACGCATAAACATGTTTAATATGATTCAAATAAATCTGAATTTAGCTTTTAGACTTGATAAAAGATACAGTTTAGTTTTATGGTACTGTATACACTACCAGTCAGAGGTCAGGTGTACTAGACTGACACAACTGATGGTCCCAGCTCCAGGAGGCAAGAAAATTCACAAATGAACCCTGACAAGGTACACATGTGAAGTGAAAACCATTTCAGGTGACTACATCATGAAACTTATTGAGAGAAAGTCCAGGGTTTTCAGTGCTGTCAACAAAGCAAAGAGTGGCTATTGTCAGGAATTTAAAATATAAAATGTTTAGAGTTATTTATTTATTAAGTTTTTCTTTGCTACAAAATTCCATATATCTTGCTTTATATATTTCATGTCTTCAGTTTGTAGAAAATAGTAAAAATAAAGAAAAACCATTAAAGGTTTGTCCAAACCTTTGACTGTCATGTCAACAGTCACTAGAGCAGGGGTAGACAACTCCAGGCCTCGAGGGTTGGTGTCCTGCAGGTTTTAGATGTGTCCTTGATCCAACACAGCTGATTTAAATGGCTAAATTATTTACTTAACATATCGTGAAGTTCTCCAGAGGCTGGTAATGAACTCATCACTTTATTCAGGTGTGTTGACCCAGGGTGACATCTAAAACCTGTAGGCTCAGGTAGAACAGAAAAACACTACAACCAGTCCATTGACCAGTGAGTTGAACCCAATTCTGCTCAATATTACTTTGATCTCTTTTTGAGCTTCATGGTGCGATCCTCCACAACAGTTGTAGTTTCTCATGTTTGTCACGGTCCGCTGTGACAGACCGTGTGGAGAGTGCGTGGAGGACTCAGGTGCAGACGGGAGTGAACTTTAAACAAAAGCGAGCCTTTTATTGTGGCAGGTAACACAAGAGAAACAAACAAGAATAAGGGCAGCACAAAAGCAATAACTAAACAGAAACCTAAACTGGGAATGAACTAAGGTAAGGCTATGACTTAGAATACAACAGACCGGGCATGGAAACACGGAGGGTGGGAACAC
>NW_005187614.1:42119-44622 GCF_000239375.1 Pundamilia nyererei
GGGCTCCTCGGGCCCTCCAGCTGACGTGGCTTGAGGCTGGACGGGCCGAGTGCCTAGGCTGGGTGCGGAGCTCAGCTGTGTACTGACTGGCATAACCTTGGGAACCAACCTGGGTGTGGGAACAAACTGGACGGCAGCCATTCCCACCTGAGGTGCAGATGCAGGTGCAGGATATGGCAGACCTACGGCTGCCCTGACCCCAGTGGTGGGAACTAGCTCAGGTGCTGGCTGGGTGACCCCTGCCTCTACCTGGAGATCAGACACAGGTGAGAGGTCAGGCAATGCCACAGCCACCCTGGGAGTGAGCATAAAGTTCCAGATATTGACTTTGTCAGGTGTAAGCAGAGGAGCAACGACAGACAAAGACCTTAAAGTCTCTAAGCCCTTAACATAGTCCAAATTGTCCTTCGTTGCCCTTCTTGGGGAGCTAAACACACCTTCTGTCTTGGAGCACGATTCAAACAACATTTCAGACCTGAAATAAGTTGGCTCAGTGACACAAGTGATAGTTATACTGTCCCAGGAAGCACGATTCTTAAGGCCAAGACATGCTTCATGAACCCACATAAAACAACCAGGACTATGTGCAGATGATTTTAACACAATAATTTGGCAGTCACATAGGAAATAACTACGTTTATTGAAGTCTAAGCCCCCCGTAGGCGAGACTGAGTTAAGGGGGGGTTCAGCCACACACACTAATCGGCTGTAGAAGGCTAGTGAGTGGAATGCACATGGACTTGGCTTTGCACAGAAAACATAGTGGACTGGCTCTGAGCCATCCGGCTGAATTGTCTTTAGATCGGCCAGTTCATTAACTGCAGTCAAAAGGTCCTGGCCCAGGGGTGCAGTTAAAGGGCTAGCTGGTTTGTAATGGCTAGCATGGCGCTCCCCCCCGACAATCTTGGAAACACAAAATTCAGCCATGTCATTGGATAATGCGGGAGCATAACTTAAACGGTCCTTCAGTTTTGTACTAACGGAAATTGCGATGTCATTCACAGACATAGGGGATCCTGGCAGACCCATAATAATCGTCCCGGCCCGATGGTCTGGTGTAGAAAAGCAGTCGCCGATGTCGGGCTCCAAAGCACTCACTCTGGTCTAACCATCAGCATAGTGAGGAACATGGGGACCGATCAGCACAGGATCATAACAGACATTTTCATGATCAACGCTGGACATTTCTTCTTTCGCTGGTCTAGTTATATAAACAGAACATTTGTTATTTGACTTGGGAACAAGGAAAACAGACTTGGAAAGGGGGGTGCTAGCCAAGGGCAATACAGTCTTACTCCTGGTCAGATCAGAAGCTTTCTCACCTAATTTGCAGTTAACGGACCGCAGGGGCTGAGACACGGTCTTAAATAAAGCCCCAAATGCCCTAGCGGTCTTAAAAGAAGCCCTCTCAGTGGAAGATTGAGGTTCTGGGTGTGCAGAATCATTAGTACATTCTGTTTCGCTAATGTCCCCCTCAGCCTGCTCATACGTAATACCAGGGTTTAACAGTACATCACTTGGTTTAATTCTCAGGACTGAAGAGTCTATGGTCGGTTTGGCAGTGTCGGTTTCACAGTTCGGTGATGGCAGTGTGTCTTCCCCAAGAATAGCGTGCCCAACACCAGAAATTTTAGTTTTGATGTCAAAACACAACGTGGGCACAAGATTAACACCTTCAACATTAGCAGTCAGAGGCATGGAAAAGGCAGCTTCTTCACTGGCCCCCGAGAAAACAGACCGTGATGAGGTGCATGGGGGGGGTGACAGAGTTAACAGTACAGGTAAATTGTGTCTCCATCTCCGAGACCTTAATTGTCTTTCCAAACCCCTCGCCCTCACTACATCCAGGGCGTTTCAGTGGCAACAGAACGTTATCACTAACCTCTGAGTGCCGTGTAGAGCGACGCCGACGCCGCTTCCTCCTGGGAGTGGCCGCGAGCGCGGCAGCGTTAACCGTTGGGATCGAGTCTTCCTCCTCTGCCCACATCCTCGCCAGACAAGCGGCCGGAGACGTGAAGTCCTCGCGAGGGCGTGACGGTGAGTGGTCGGTCTGAAGCAGGGCGATAGGTGGGAGCTCCTCCTCGGGAATGAGCCAAGGCTTCCAACGGAGCTCCTCCTCCCGATAAGCCTGCAACACCTGCTGACGCTCATCGTCGCCAAAATCTATGGCCTCCATCGCCTCCGTGTGCTGGTCAGTGCAGCTTGACTGTGGCGGAAACGAGGAAGCTGATCCACGGTGAGGCGATGGCTGAGTGGAAGTGGAACTCAGCGTTCCACCTCTCACAGCCTCTGGCTCATGAGGCAGCGGCGATGATACCCGTTCACGGGACGGAGGTGTGGGTGCTGAGGCGGCATTCAGGACCCTCTGGGCCAGCGCACGGGCACGAAGCTCCTCCTTAAGGGGGCCCAGGGAGTCAAACGCCTCGACGAGGTGGGGGAGCTGTCGCAACCGTGGCTCCCGCAACAAAATGGCGTCCACGGCCGCCAATCCCGTGGAAACCAC
>NW_005187614.1:53075-78882 GCF_000239375.1 Pundamilia nyererei
TTGTTGAAAAGCTCATTCTGGGGCTGCACATGGAGATGCTGTAGTTTCACTTCAAAGTTCAATGTTTGAAACTCTTTTCTGAGGTCTTGTGCCATCTCATTCACAGAGACTGTGAACCAGTCAGCAAACTGTTCTTTGTCAGCATTGTTCAGCATCATGAAATCACCAAGAGCATCCTGGGAAATGACCAGTTTATCACAAAGTTCTTTACAAATATCTTCAACAAATGTCTTCAAATCATCACCCATTCCTCTTTGGGCCTTGTTAATTGCATAATTTATGTTTCTGATAAATGATTGAAGATGTCGGTCCTCAAACTCAGATATTGTTGTCACAGTTGAGAAATGCTCCACTATTTGGTTTAGTATCCATGTCTTGACATATTTCTCATATGAGTCAATATAGCTCACATAGTTTTTAAAATCGCTTACTTTTGAAAATAAATCCAGTAACAGTGAATTTCGGAACGACAGTTGTTGGTGAATTCTTCTGACACTGGTCTCTTTCATGGAATAAATCTTTGAAATCGTCACGAAACTTTTCCTTGTTTTTCATCAGACATCTGTAGGGATCATTTGCTTGGATGAAATCTTCGTGCATCTTCTGAAACTCTCTGGCTGCAAATCCACAGATGTGCTGTTTCAGGGAAACTTCAAACTCTATTTCTGTCCTAACATCTTGATTGTTTTGTAGTTTCTCATCAATCATGTGTAGGATCTCCTGGATGTAAGTGTCAGTGTAACTGTTTTTTCTTTTTACTGTTTCACTCACAAACTGAGTGCAGTGATCTATGATGCTGTCAGCCAGTTTTTGTACAGCTGTAATGAGAACTTGAATGTTGTACAATTTAGCCACTGCATGTATAGGTCTGCGATGTATGTTCTCACTTGTATATTTGAAAGGCTCTTTTCCACAATCTTCCAGAAGAATGAAGACATTTGTGATCTTTTGTTCAGAAAAAGAAAGTTTCACCAGTGTTTCATTCCACATCTTATCAAACTCTTTTTCCAGCTCTTTGTCTGTCATCTGGACTTTTTTCTTTTTGCATTTATCTATCAACACACAAACTGCATTTTCAATCTCTTGTGTATGGTTCTTTCTAATTTTTTCAATTTCTTTCATTCCCTGTCTGTTTTCTGCTGCTGCTGTGAGCTGATTAAAAACAGATCTCTCCATTTCTTTTCGAAGGCTCTTTCCACTGTTTAAGAATTCCTCTTTGCATCCTTCAACCAGATAAACATGACCCTCTGTTTGCTGAAAATACTGTGTCAGATTTTCTAGAAGCTTTGTCTCCCATGTGGAAAGCACTGTGGAGGCTTCACTTTTCAAACATGTGAGAAATTCTCTCATGTCAGAAGATTCAGATTTTACAGCAACTTTACCAAAATTGGCAATTCTAGTTTCTGCGTTTGTTACCCAGGTGTACATTTCTTTTTTGAATTCCCACTCCCATTTGTTAAATTCTGTGCAGAGTCTCATGTATGCATCAGCTATGAGGCTGTTTCTGAAGCTGAAGATGAAGTTTTCATGCTTTACTGCAGTCCACAGGCTCTTTATCCACTCTGTAAACTCAGAGATATCATTAGCAGATGACTCACAGTTTCCCAGCAGTTGGATGATGTTTTTCTTGAGCTCATATACAGCCTCACTGTACCCTGCATTGACTGGTGCCATTGGTGGGTTTCCATTCCAGAGTCCAGGAATGTACCAGTTCCCAGTGTCTGGACTGTACTCCATCACATCAGTGAAGCTCTTGTTCTCCTCTTTCTTTTCCATTTTGGCTGCTGCCTGGGTCATCTCATTCAACTGTTCCAGGAGCAGTTTCCTGTCTCGTAAGTTCTTCTCATGGGCTGAAACATCGGACACATTCTGGTGAACGAACACACATCTCGGCTTTTTGCCCACCTTCTTCATCCTGAGAAAAGCATGCACAACTATTTGTAGGATGTCCTTCATTTCAGTTGAATTCTCCATTGCAATATTAACAATGGTGACATCACTCAGCCCCACAACAAGTGTAGCAAGCTCATTGTCGTGCTCATAGCTGTTGTCTAGTTGCGCAAGTTCTGGTGACTTTAAGCCCTCAGTGTCAATGATCACCATGAAGTCACAGTTTAGGACTTTTTTCATATATTCATCGATTTTGATGAGCAACATAAAGGCACCTCGAGTACATCGACCACTGCTGACTGCAAACTGCACTCCAAACATGGTGTTAAGGAGAGTGGACTTTCCTGTGCCCTGAACTCCAAGAACTGTGACTACCAGGATCTTTCTGTTTGGAGACACCAAGTCACTGAGCTGAGAGAGAACATCACTCACCCATCTGAGAGGGATGTTGGATGCATCTCCATCTACAAGCTCAAGAGGAAATCCATCAAGCAACAACTCTGCACACAGTTTGGGCAGATGCTGCAGCTGTTGACGTGCTGGATCTGTTTGTGGAAGGGACAGTGAAGCTTCATAGATCTGACCCATTTCACGGAAGAAGTGTTCAGTCCCCAGTGAGCTGTTGGAAATTTGTCTGTCAATTTCTTTGATCTCCTCAGAGTTCTTGCATTTTTCTTTATATTTCTCATGAAGTTGAGACAGTTTTATACGAGACATGTTATCGAGGATCATTTGCATCCATTTCAGGAAATAAAACCTCTCTGTTCCTGGGCTTGATATTGCACTGATGAAGCATTCCATAGCTCTTGACATATCATAAGAGTTCTGCTTTTTCCGCAGTTGTTCTTTTTGTAGCTGAAGTTCGCTTTTGTAATCTGCTATATTTTTGGAGCCAACTTTTAGAAGTTCTAGAAGTTTAGAAGTTAGAAATTCTTCCTTCTCTAAGCAGGTCAGGTCTTTCCATATTTCACCTTGTCGTGGAAGCTGATCTTCTTTGAATCTATGGATATATTGAATTTCAGCAGTGATGGCTTCTGCATTTTTCCTTGATATCTGGCACTCTGGAGAGTCTTCATCAACCAGGATTCCCAGTTCATGGGCAATGTCTGCCATCTGCTCTATTGTCATCTTAATCTTTGAGTTTTCCACCACATTACTGACTTTTTTTTCTCAAACTTTTCACAAAGTCTGCTTCATTTTTCTGTTTCTTCCTAATAATTGTGATCTTGTCATTAGTCAAGCCCAATTTGTTTGCTACTTTTTCTAAAGCATCTTTACTGAACCGCTTGCTGTAATTGTTACCCACTAAGAAGATCTGTGCCTTGTGCTGTTGGTTGGTAAGGAGACTGAATTCAGATTCAGAGCCTAAATGGTCAAAGAACACAAAAACTGCAGCAGATGTCTGACACAGAAAGGAGTATTGTGTTTGAAAGGATTCAATGTCACCACGAAGGTTAGCTACAGCCACTGGCTGACTGAAAATATCATTGTTTGTGTTTCCACCAGGAAGATACCAAGTAATTTCAGTCAGTCCGTTGGATATTCTTCTTGGACTGTCACCACACTCCATGTTGCGATGAACAAAGGTGTCATGGTACTGCTGAGAATTGCTCAGAAGCTTATTGAGAATCTCTGACTTGGACGAGGAGCACTCACCCAGTCTGACAAAAGAGATCATTGGAAGTTCAGACAGAACGATTCTGTCTTCAATGAAGCCCTTGGACTCTGACAGAGACTGAGGTCTGTACTTTTTAACAATGTCTCTCATGGCCCACAGCATGAGTGTGCACTGATTGGTGTCACAATTGGGAAGCAGCAGAGGAACAGAGAACTGACATGTGGACATTTTTAGTGCCATTTCCTGCTGCAGAAAACCATCAGAACACAGAAAGAGAGCAGTGACTATATCAAGAGGGTTCACCTTGTCCTCTGTGTTTGAACTGTCAGAATCAAACTCTGTACTTCCTGAATCCTCATCACTGCTTGAGTCACACTCTGAGGTATATGTCACATTTCTAGCTGTCACATTAACCATCATCAGTTTCTTTAGAAAATGCCATAGTTGGTCTGATTTACACTTTGCAGGTTCATCAGTGATGGTTCTCTTTGTGATCTCAAGTATTTTGCTGAGTGATAGTTTCTTTCTGTAGTACTGCTCCAAGCCCAGGTCCTCCAGTAACCTCTCCAGCTGTGTCTCTGTGGATACAGAGAATCTTAATTTTAACAAAATACTGGCATTTTAAAAGGCCATTTAAAACATGCTTTAAATCAATTAATGATTTTCTTTATGCAAGAACCTTAAAATATCCTCATCTAGTTTTTTTTTGGGCCACAATGACTGAAAGTTTTTCACACAGTATGGTATGAATACTGTATGACTGTTGTAATCTTGTTAGCTGTTGTATATTATTATTAATATATATCTTTTGCTTCTCACTGGATTTTAGTTCAACATGTGTAAGAAGAGAAATACAATTTGGTTTTATGTTAAGTTTTATCCTATATTTTTATAGTAGAGTTTAGTGGAGGTTACCCATATGGAAAAGAAATAGTAAAAACTTATAAGTGATTACTCATGAAAGTGGCCACTTTCTCATTACTTTCATATATTGTTTTAGGAAGTATCCAAAACATACAAGTTTCATTATATAATTTTTCAAGGGATCTTATATCTGTTTTCACTCTTGTATGCTTTTCATACAAGTTTCACACAAGACAGATAGAAACTTTATAAGATTTATATATATCTTTTCCATATGGGTAGTTACTGCCTAATGAACAGTGCTTCCTCTGAGACAATTCAAAATGCTGATCCACAGGTCTAAAGTTACATTCCAGTATGTTGTCCAGAAGTTAGATTCTGTGGGAACTGGTCCCTGTGCAAAATCCCTGGAATTTTTTAAAGGCCCTGCAGAAATGCTGTGCACTGTTCTAGCTGATGTATTAAAGTCTAAAGCTGGACAAGATAATGGCCATGTTAAGACAAGTGTGTACAAAAAATAACACACTGTTATGTACTTTAAATACTTTTTACTCTTGCCCACTATATTTTCCACTACATGGCAGGGAAGACATGATATCTCCACTTCACAGTTGTTGTAAAATCACATCAACAGTGTGATCACTGAATATCTGAAATATTTCTTTATTTTTTTTTCAGTAAATTCCTTTCACTTACTTGTGTTCATAGACGTCTCAACAGACAGTGTTTCACTGCTGTCCATTTCTTCGGGAGCCTCAAAGGAGTTTTCTTTGTTTGATTTTATGTTGCCGAGAGTTGAGCTGTTCATTTATCATGCACGGTTTCTCCCTCCATGCAGTGGTAGGAGCAGGATCAGGATCTGTGGGGGATTAGTGATGTTAATAATAATAAAGCATTTTACTTATAATTGCTGCTCACAGGATGCACTTAATATCAAGCCTTTTTACTAAAACATGATATTGTTACTTCATTACATTAAAACTTTAAAAATCAATCTTTACTGCTTTTTTTTTCACTGCCCAGCAAATTTTTTTATTTATTTATTTTTTTAAATCTGCCATTTTCCAGAAAGTAGATGATGATGGATTCAAAAGCAGTAATAAAAATATTCAATCACATACACTTTTGTGCAAATCCATTTTTTTTCACATTTCTGCTCATTGTGTTTATGCTTCTCCAACACAATTTAATTTTTTTCACAGGTTCCTTTTAACTGGACAGAATTGCCGACTGGCCTGGATGCAAACTAATTTCCAGTATGCAGCAGGAGACATTTTAAGCTGGCTTTTGTGCTGTCAGTGGACAGCCTCCACTCATCTGCATCATAGTCACAACCCAATGCACCCAAAAGCACTTTTACATCAACACAACAAGTGAAGTCATCACATAAATATTTTCTCATGAGGACAGTATTTTTGTTTCAGGAAAGTAGTTCCTTGCCTGTCAAACCCTGTCATCCCATCCTCCTGTCCAGTTTAAATAGGCATCTTCTCTCTCAAAGTAATAAGAGGAAAGTCTGAAAGTCTGTATACCACAAAGGCCACCACCCTGACAATCAAAAAAAGGGTAAATGGGAAAAAATATCTTATTAAGAAGGGTGTGAATTTAAGGCACTTGTGCAATCCTGCAGGCCTAATACAGAAGATATCACTTAAAAAGTGGCACAACACAGAAGACAGAAAATTATTTTATGTTGGATTACTGTGTGGGGCTTTTATTTGAAGTCTGAAACTCTTTGTAAAGTGCTTTACAAATAAAGTCATTATTTAAATTATTTTAACTGCTCTGCAGAGTAGGAGTACTCAGATTACTCAGATACTTTAATGAAGTATAAGCAAGTAAGAGTCCTGTATTTTAAGTCCTGCATTAAATTAGAAAAGCATTACAATATATTTAAATATTCTAAGGTAAATGTAGTCATTCTGCAGAATAAGCACACGCCCTTTGCGCAGACTCAGGAAAGATCTTGCGTCGTCATCCAGCACCCACCGTTCTCAACCCGGAAATCAATTTATCGATCCCTCTGTGATGCATAAAACTGTTTGTCATTACAACATTAATGGTGTTTAGACTGAACCAGCTGCTTCTCTCTGCTGCACTTATTAAAATGTTCTTATTATGCGACAGAATTCCTAAAACAATCATAAATCAGATGATACGCAGACACACACACTGAGATATCTGTTACAAAACATCAGTATTAAAACAACTCACCTTTACATAACAGCTCTGCTTTTTCTTTTCTGCTTCAGGCTTTTTTCTTCTTTATGCAGTAAATTTACGGACAAACCGTCCTGTAGATCTCCAAATGTGGCAGCAGTGAGAGCGCTCCTGCTATTCTGTTGGTGTTGGGGAACTATGATCATTTTTCACTTTTGGTTTAATGACCACGTGACAAGTCTCTTAGCTTTTATAATTTACAAAATAAATAAATAAATAAATAAATAAATAACGGCAAATTACCAAGAACAAAGTTTCCGTTTTCATTTTCCTAACTTCGAATGGATCAGATATCAGAAAAGGCAAGGCACACGTTGGAATCAACGTTTATCCTTAAGATGAAGCATAAAGAAATAGAAGAATTGCAGATGGTAAATATTCTGAATTATTTTTGTTATTATATGTTCGAGTCCGTGTGTGCTGAATATAAAGCTTCTTGTTTTCGCTGTTTATGTATTTTGCGTTCATTCATTTTATTTCAGAAAGTCTTAAAGCCGCCTGAAGGCGGCGCTGTGACCCACCTTTTCCCAGCCAGTTATCGAGCTTCCGGTACGCAGAGAATAAACTACCAGTTTATCTAGGGAAGCTTGCGGTACAGCTTAAAAAACATGCTCCGTATAAACTGGCCATGATATAAAGAAACATTGTGACCTGAGTCTGTGCTCTGAAGGTAAGAGTACTCCCAGGATGGAGTGACACCGAGGAAACACTCGTGTTTCATTTACACGCTTAGCTTAGCCACTGCACTGTTGTTTATAGCGTTAGCACGTTGTTAGCGAGTTGCTCCTAGAAAAATACATCTTTATTAATGTTAGATTGAGACACTGGGTTTGTTCGGGATACGGATGTTATCGTTACTGGAAGATGTGATAACTATATGAGCTCACCAGCACAGCTCAGGTGAGCGTATCTGTAGATGTTTGTATGTATTTTCATTTCGAAACTGATTACTCGAGTTATACAGGGACCGTTCTCATCTTTCGCTCTTTTTGTTGTTGAATTCATTTTTATCTTGGGCCAGCTTGAACAGCTGCAAACCACAAGATGATTAAAAATCTAAAAATATTATTTGATTTATTTTTTATGCATTAATTGTTTATCTAGTCATGCACAAATAAGGTGATTTGTATTCGTGTGTCCTTAAGGTAATTTTCCTGCTACCAACGAAACGATATAAATTAACTGAGATTTTACAGGAAGTGACTATATTTGCTAATGTGACTCCTACTTATTCTCTTTAAGCTTAGCCTTTTAACCAGAGTCCTTAAGTTCCACTAAGTGAAATGGAAAATGCATGACAGAAACATGCACTACAGGGTAGACTGTTTACCACTGGGTAAATACTGAGCAGATACTGCAGATAAACTACAGATACATTTATTCAACTTCAAATTTACTAACAGATGATAAACTTGATGGATAAAATGCAAGAATCTTAAATGTGTTTCAGCTGCACCACCGTCATCAGAAATACTCCCATCATCTCCAGCATGGCATCATGATGAAATGGGTTTTTAAGAATGGGATGAATCATAAATAACAGGAAATTTCCATCAGTGAGTCCACAGATAAATGATTGTCCACAGCTCAGTACAGGTTTTTTGAAACAGTGATTACTACATACCGTGGCGAGCAGCTTATTGACAACCTGACGGCTGCCTTCATGTCCACAGAGCAACATGGCAACAACATCACTACATACTGTAGATTTTATTCTGAGCTGAGAATAAATCCAGCATGACCTCATGATTGCTGTCCAGGGTGAACATAAATGCTGTAGAGACTCCGGATGCTTAAATGTTGAAATGTTGTGTATATGTCACCTTACTGTCGGTTTTCTATGTGCAGATATAGAGATGATGCGTTAGATCCATTCTGAATAGTATTTCTGAAAGGTATCCTGAGGCTAATCTGACCATGTTACACCACCTTCTGTCTACTTTCCTCAGCTTCTTCGTGTGGCCCCACCTGCTACCTCAACTTGATCCCCTGGCACAAATCTAAACATGACGGAGCCACGCAACCCCAGTATGTCCTCCATCCCTCAGACGGGCCCTGCACACACAGACTCCAGCTCACCTGCTGTTGAGATGGACCCAGTGGAGTACACACTAAGGAAGCGTCTTCCCCGGAAGCTCCCAAAAAGACGCAACGACGTCTACGTCAACATGAAGACGGACTTCCGGGCTCAGCTGGCGCGCTGTCAGAAGCTTCTAGAAGGTGGGGGTCACAGAGAGATCTGTGTTCATGGCTTGGGCCTGGCCATCAACCGGGCTATTAACATTGCCCTTCAGCTGCAGGCCAGCAGTCAGGGGGCGCTACAGCTGGCAGCCAACACCTCCACAGTGGAGCTTGTGGACGACCTGGAGCCCGAAGATCCGGACGAGGCCGGAGAGCCGATGACGCGTACACGTAACAATTCGGCCATTCACATAAAGGTGTTCTATCCTGACGCTCAGTGACCAATCAGGGGGTTTCCTGTGGATCAGCCTGAGATTCTCCATTAGTCCTCAGGCCCTGTTTGTTCCCTCGTTAACCAGTAGATCACAAACACTGAGTTTATGTGGAGAGCCACCTTTGCTATTCTTGTGTTGTATACATTTTTCAGCCTGCATGCTTTGGAGCAACACTAGTGTGCACTATAATTTATACATATGTGGCTGTGCCAACTTTTTTTTTTATGTGTTTAATGTTTGTGTGTTCAGGTTTTAAAGATGCCGATAAGAAAGCAGCAAACAGGTGTTATTGTTGTAAATCTCCACTAGGTGGCAGTAGTAGCTACAATAAACATGCCAGGAAGTTGTTACCGTACTCTGCAGACTAACTTCTATAGCTCCATCACAACAGTGTTTTGTCAAATTGTTTACAGTGTGAGTTCAGCTGAGGGTCACTGAGACGTAGACTCTGTTTAAATGTGATTTGTGTCTCAAAACTCAAAATGTATATAATGAATGCTGGATTGTTTGAAATCTGGGTAAAAATAAAAACTTGCCAGAGTGTATCTTTCTTTAACTGTTATTTCTGTATTCGTGGCTGGAAAATTTGTATGTGGAACCAGTAAATTCTGCTGTGGCAGCTTGTACTTGTGCTTGCTTGTTCACCCCATCGAGAGGGGAAAAAAAAGGCAAAAATAATGAACGAGATGCAAAAACTTCCCCTTTGTTGTGTTTCCATCCATCCTTTCTTTATCCGAGAACAACATTTCGTATTTAAATAGGGAATCATACAGTGATGGGACAAAACAACACAAAACAGGAAAGAAAACGCATACAAACATCCTTAAAAACATCTTGCACTTGCACGACAAGATATAAAAATAAGGGAAAAAACAAGGAAGAACACTTAACTAATCTGAAACAGTTGAGCATCCATTTTACAGAAAGCCTCGAGTTCCCAGGGCTCACTGATTGCCTGGCTGAGGTTTGATGACGAACAATAGAGGGAGGGAGAAGACGGTGTCGCGTCAGCCTCTGGAAAACTATTTGCAATTACAGCCACACAGGATGTAAATTGTACGTTTTTCCAGACAGTCTGGCTATCAGCGTGTAGAGACTGGGTGAGTGTAGTCAGGCAAAAACAACAACACGGACAATGACGTAGCAGCTTCACAGTTCTCATGTAACTCTCCTCACTGACCTCTCACACCCCCAAACTCACTGGAACTGAACATCAGCTATGTAAGCCTTTGTTATTTGGAAAGGACATGCAGTGTCAAACAGCCAATCAGGTACACACAATCATCAAAAAACTAAAGAAAGAGCAGCAAACACCTTTGCAAATGTGTTCAGTGTTACACAACAAAACATGACAAAGAGCCCAACTAGCATGTTAGACCTGACACTACGTCAAAGATTGAGCTTAAAGTAGAAAAATCTGTATAAATAGTAATTCCTCAACTTAAAAATATATTAAAATATTCACTGAAAAAAATCTGAGAGACTGATTCTGTGAGGCAAAGTTGAAAAATGTGGAAACCATGAGTGAGGCCACGTTAGTTTCTGCCTCCAGTAGTGAAATTGATGCCCAGGTGTAGTCAGTATTAACTGGGTGTTTCCCTCTAAAGAAATAAGTGTAAGGGTCAGACTCACTGAAAACAGACGCACACGGACGACACTGAAACGTTCAGTCTTAGCTCACCCACACTGAAGTACATTCACACACAAAGTGCAAGAGAGTGCCAGTAAAACAGCTATTGGAGCAGTGCTTCCCAAAAGCATCACTTTGGTCTTTGTCACCGTGTCCATGAGTCACATCTACTTTCCAAGGTGCGTTCATCTCCTGTCCATCCAAAGCGTTGCTGAGACAGTCCTATCCTTTCAGCTCTTCCTCTGCATGCGACGACTGCTGCGTCTTTCTCATTCCACACCGCTTCCAGCAGCGTGCAGGTTAACCAGTGTCACATTTCTCCTCTTGCCTTTGGAAACACAAATTTCTTCGCCCGGGATGGGGCGATCGGTCGATCAGCTGACATCTGGCTTGCATGCCTGTGCACTCGAAAGAAGAAGGTGCACTTTGCCTCGCAGGAAGTTGACGTGGACCTGAAGCAGATCTGTTGCTAAGGACACCCTCCATGTTCCCTCAAGGTCTGTTGCATTTGCTGGTGGTGTAAATTCCTGAAAGAGAATACAAAGAAACACGATGTGACCCCTGAGTCATGTTCTTACGACACGAGTTTGTCCTTCAGGACAGTTTGGACCTGAATGTCTGTGACTGTGCTCCGTTTGTCTGTTGCCAAAGAAAGAGTCTCTATTTCACTTTAATGCAATAAGTGAGACCATCTTAGAAACAAATAAACTGTCTCTAATCATCAAGTACATACCTTTCCCCACATTTTCCAGTGCCAGATTTTTTAACAGTAATATTATTTTTTTATATGGTTTATGCAAAGTAGCAATGATAAGAATAAAACATGCATCACTCTTCTGCAATGCCTTTTCCTAATCTTGCCCAGCACATGTCCAGAGGCGTAGATGTGCTGGAACACACTGTGCTGATGCTTCACCAATTTTTCCCCCAAATGACAAAATTCGAGCCAATATTCACAGCTGGCTCGATTGGTTATCACAGTTATTAAGACAGACAACAACAAAAAATGTGGGGTCAAAGTTGTGATCGTGGTATTTAGGGCTAGATTTACTAACATCTGCACAGGTGCAAAAACTTCTTTTCACATCAAAAATCCTGTTTACCAAAGAGCATTCCCAAAAATGAACCATAGGGGTGGAAGGACTCATGGTGCACTAATTTATATATAAAGATGCAGTCTGTTCCAATATTCAACTACTAAGAGCCGCACAAATTAGTGGCTCCAAAGTTAGCACACGCAATGAGGGTCAAGTGATGTCCTTGTAACAGTAATATTGTGGAGGCTCAGGTTTTACACATCAGTTTCTCTATGGAAACAGTGTAGCACTTAAGATGAATGAAAGGAGGCTGAATGTTTATGACATGAGGGCCCTTTTATTGCTGCAGCCTGTAATAAATAAATGTAGTATTACGCAGTTTAAGATTCAAACACTGATAGTGACACACTAACAAAGTCCCATTAACAGCTGTGTGCACACTTCTGTAAATATTTTAATTATGTATCAATATTAAGGTAGAAATGCAACCGAAAGCCTGAAAGTTCAGCTCAGTCTATTCTGCTTGGTTTCATTCACATATTAACATCATAAGTGAAGAGCAGGAGGGGACTTGGCTCAAAACGTGCAGTGTGAGAACACGGGGAAGTTGCAGGACAAAGTTTTGGCACTGCACTCACAGCTGGAGCCATCTCCCAGAGTACCAGTTACTCACTCGTTCATTGAACACAAATCACATTAACTGTGACAACACATGCTTTTTTTAAAATGTTAAATTTAGTGTTAAACTGTTATGTTTGTGTTCTGAGAGGGAAATTCCAAAAGTAGCTTTTAAAGCACCCAAAGATGTTTTACTTTGGTGCAGACTGTCTGTGCAAACCACAAATCATTTAATATCCGTTTCTTTTTCTTCTGCTCTCAAATCTGTGATATACTAATGACCTTGTAGTACCATATCACCCTATTAGAGCACTTCGCTCTCGCTCTGCAGGCCTACTTGTTGTTCCTAGAGTATTTAAAAGTAGAATGGGAGGCAGAGCCTTCAGTTTTCAGGCCCCTCTTCTGTGGAACCAGCTTCCAGTTTGGATTCAGGAGACAGACACTATCTCTACTTTTAAGATTAGGCTTAAAACTTTCCTTTTTGCTAAAGCCGGAGGTTTCTTCCTGTTAAAAGGGAATTTTTTCCTCCCATTGTCGCCAAAGTGCTTGCTCATAGTAGGCACATATGATTGTTGGGGTTTTCTCTGTATGTATTATTGTAGGGTCTACCTTGCAAAGCGACTGTTGTTGTGATTTGGTGCTGAATTGAATATACACTACTGAAGTGTCAAACTGCTGCAGTTCTCTAACTCTGATATTATCTTTGTAAATCCATGCAGTAGAATTCAAAATTCACCAGAGAATAGGAGAGGGAGAGAGATGGCATCATAGTTAGGGAGTGCATGGACATATATCCCACAGGAAGTAATGTGAAAAGAGAGAGTAGATGTGTCCAGGGAGGAGAGAGCGGTGAGCAACAAGTAAGGAGTGATAAGCATGGTTAGACAGAAGACTTCATATATTTTTAAAGTCAGTTTGATCCCATTTGCTTAGTTATAGTTGAATAATGGTCAAAAACGTAGAGCTTTAGAAGCAGATAACTCAAAAGTGCCTGACTGATGTGCTCCACTACTAAAACAAATAGCACTGCACCTCTGCACATGCCTGACCCGACTAAATTAGCTGACTGCTTTCAAAACCCACTACCACAGCTTATACTGCTCATTAAAGAGGGTCTAAATGGACAACAATCAGATATCAAAGCAAGATCCCCTTTGGTTGTGAACCAAATATTGCACATTTTGGCACCTGACCATGACCATTTGCCCATGTACACAGTGACAACACAGTGATGTTTGCTGGGCAGCTGCTGACCTGTTATTCCTGAATTACTACCTGGGAAGCTTCTCCAACTCACCTGGATGTTGAGACTACGCAGCACAGCGTTGATGCTGAGCAGGTTTCTGATGGTGTTGTCTATGTGACTGTGCATTGCTGTGTTGGTGACCGACGTCTGTAGCGTGTTGAGGGACTGTTGTAACAACCATAAGCCAGTCTGCACCTCCTGGGCTTGTTCCTGTGCCTTGCAGGAAAAAAAAACCGGGGGCAGGATTTAAAGACTAGAACAAACGGAGCCAGTAATAATGATCAGATTAGAAATGAACAGGTACTACGGCTTTGCCCACAGGTCGACCGAATTTGATAGCTGATTTAAATCTGCTGCTTAACATCCAGCAGCCATCAGTGATTACTTACATTTTTCTTCTCCCATACATCAAAGTCTACTGTAGTCTGGGGGACGGTGACAGACTGGGACAGGCCACAGCCTTCTCTACATGACTTCTGCAAAAAAAAAGAGAGAGAGAGTATTGATGACTTCAGCAGACAAAGAGTCTTTAGAGGACAACATAAAGCAACCTTCAGCTGCTCTCAGGTTTGAATGCATGCATACATTTTCCTCTCACCATAGCACCTTCTGCGTCTCGTGCTTCCTGTATGAAATGGTTCAGGACCCTCAGGTCACAAATTGGCCTCAGTGGGGATGACAAGCCTGGCTGGGTCCAGTCCAACACTAACAACAGCAAGGCAAGCAGTCCTGCTTATCACACACAACGGACACACAAACACATTTCATCAAAGTCTGCCGATGGTTTGATACCACTTCACATGTCCAGTACCAGCACTGAAACTGTGACACTGAGTTTCTTCTGAGCTGAAAACACGTTTTACATTTTCATTAACAAAAGAAACGTAACTTAGTTTTCAAACCATCCGCTGTGTTTCTAGTGATAAATCTGTCTTTATTGCATGTTGCAGTTAAGCATTTACATAATTTTTATGCTGGAATCATATCAGATTTTTCTCTACCATCCATATATACATCTTCAAGTTAACAGCATGGCTTGGTGCATAATTTGCACTTGTAAGACGACAACAGCTGTGAGAGAAAGAGTGGGAATACTGAATAATATAAGTTTAGTTTAAGGCATAACAGCCATATTATAATCATGGCACTCAGGAGGACTTCAGACATATAAGGGATAAGCATAGTCAAATATAAGCACAATCTAAACTTTTGTCTGTGACACCACAATGTGCAAGTGATATGCACATTAACAGTTAAGCATGGTTCATTGTTTCACTAACATTTTAAAATGTCTTTCTCATGCGGACTCTGCAGGTCACCCCTCAGGTAAAGAGCTGTGAGGCTGGTAATTTTCCATTTGTTTTACTTCTCTGCTTGTTTGTAGGTCAACTTTGACCATTCTTTCATGACATGCTTCACGTCAAAATAATATTTTATTTAGGGGAACAGGGAGAAGATGAGCCTCTTGATGTTTTTGTGCATCCGTCTAACCAGCATGAGCAAACAAACAGAAACCTAAATCCAGACCGATACAAAATATGAAGTAATCTAGTTCATAGAGCAGCCTAACGTAACCAGACAAACCAAGAGGCACAGGCTCTGATGCCAATGGCTGGGAAACTTTACAAAGAAGCAAGCAGAGCAAATGTTCTACATAGTCTTAAAGTAACACTTCTGCCCAGGTCAGGTCCATCATTCTGAAAACAAATTATAAGAAAAAATAAAGTATCTTAGTAAGATACTGTACCTCAGTGCTCCTTGGTACTGGTACTTCAACTATCTGTAACTCTACTGGAAGGATGGAACATTGATCCACCAAACGATATCGTCTCATTTGATGTTTGAGCGCGGTCTAGCACGCCAGCCCAAACTCTACCATTGGTGTCCGACTGGGTTAAGAGCTGGTGCCTACAAAGGCCACAGCAGATGATTTACAGAGACCTGCTGAGGAAACAAGTGGACCTAAACCATGCAAGCAACATAACCACCACTGGCTAACAGAACCAGGTCAGATCATCTCAGTGGAGCCATCCAGATTCTTTTTTTCCTCACTTATTACCCCTCTGGGAATTTTCGTACGTATAGCCGCATAGCCAGGGGTCCTCCAGAAAAAGTAATTCTACCAAGTGATAAAATTGTGACAGCTATTTTAAATACACAATTACAGAAGAGACATCAGCTAAAGGAAACTGCACTCAAATGCTGAAGAACACAAAACAATCTATTTATTTGTTGTCACACTTAATTCAGACCCCTGCTGTCCTGTGACCTGTGTACAGTGTGAGAACATGTGAGGCTAGAGGACTGTGTCAGTTAGCCAACAAAAGCCTTTCTAGGAATAGTGTACCTAACTTTGATGCATTGCTACTGACTGAGCTGCTCAGTCTTAGTATGTGATGCATTACTGTTTAAGCTGTGTCACAACAGCATGATTCGGCAAATGAAACCATGTGATCTGCTGCATTATGAACAGAAACCTGCAGATACCATGACAGTGCAGGAATGACCTTGTTTAATCCTTGCTGTAACAGGGTATTTCCACAGCTGGGACATTAGTCAGCTGTGTTTCTAACTTTTTCCCATGAGCATAAAAGAAACTTGTCACATTCATAGAAATCAAGCCACATTCTGAACTCTAACGACACACTTGGAAATCTTGAGGGTCATGTGGGCATCAGCCTTGTTCCTCTGTGCCACATGTTGAATGCGCTCTTTCACAGAAGCCTGGCTGTGTGACGCAAAAGCATGACAGAAAATACAGATGATTTTCCCAGGCAGATGGGGCTGATACAGGTCACATTAGGTTCTCAGACCTCCTCATAACTACAACAAATTGAGATGCTTTCCAATATTAGATGAAGTCTTTTGAAAGTGATAACACAAGAGAAAACATCAAGAAGAGGTCAACAGCCCTCTACACCTCCCGTTTTCCTCGTTGGCAGTGACATGAGGATTGTCAGTGGCACATCTGCTTCTATATAACTGGAATCTGGGCTTTTTCACCCTCAGTGACAGAAAGTTTAATTGTTATTTGAAAAATAACAACATATAGTTACCAGTGCAGTCTCTGATAAAATAACATATGCAAGTTTGAGAGGCAAACTGGTCTCTGCTTCTTTTTTTTTCATCCGATCTGGCATTTGTTAGTGTGTGTGACTCAGCTTGAGGGTTATCAGCGAACTTTTCAACTCCACCACTGCCTACGTGAGAATTCATCAATCTAAAAAGTGTACGCACATGCATCCACTCTCGACTTTCTCACCACGATGGTGGAATTTGCGGCCCAGGACTGCGGCCAGACTGGAAGTTAACAGGTTCGCCTGCCAACGGCTGCCAAAACCATGTTGCTATTTTAAATTGAAATCAGCAGTCCACAAGTGGCAGTACTTTGGATAATGGCAAACTTCAGGCCAGGTATGTGACAGATGCTTTGCAAAGGTGACCGGCCGACTTAAAGTTGGCACTTTTGGTATGCGTTATTCTATCTAACTCTCACAAACACGTGCAAAAAGACCGTAGCATTTTAGATGGCACACAGGGCTGATAAGGAGATCCTATTTAAAACACATATCACCAGTGGAATGGTTGCTGCTGAATGCTTTGCAGACTTCTACTTTGAACAGGTCTTCCACATGATAAAGTGCAGAGTTGTAAATAGGTAGCTATCAGATGACACACGTCTGACATAATTTCCTGTTCTGCTGGAATCCCTTATAGCGGTCACCCTTTGATAACCCTTTGCTCTTTTCTGCTGACTTAAGTATGCGATGACTGTGCCAGAAAGCACAGATTCAGCTTGCATGTTTGAACATTTTCCAGTATGCTGTGTCACGCTAGAGAAAAGCAGTGGAGATGGATTTCCCCAATGAACGAGACAAAAAAAGTCCTCAATACTCAGCACCTCATGTAGAGCAGCGATTTGCAGTAACAACTGCTTCATCAGCACTTTTTTTTGTCATAAACATGCATATTCACTCCATCATACATTTGTTCCACCAAATACAATTCATTGGCTTTATTTCATTTTTAAATGTTAGTATCTTAAATAATCAAGAGCCTCTGGGTGTATTACAGTCTTAAAGCACGGTTCAACGTATAACTATGCTACAGGGAGTAAAGCACAAAAGAAGAAAAATGACAATCCTGTAGCACAGGACGGTCATTTTTCTTCTTTTTCTTCTTTTGTGATCTGCGAAAAACCGGAAAAAGTAGCAACTTATCTCCAGATGCTTAAATCCCAAACCCCAGAACCAATATTCTTCCATACAGGATAAGCTGTACATCGAGAAGCCTAAATGCAAGCATCCATGTGTCATCAGCGTGATGAGCGTGTTCAAAAATGCCCAGCACAGAGACCGCTGTGGCACGCAGGTCATGCACACCAAGCGAGGCACCAAAATAGAAATCTCACATGCGCTCTTACCTCTACCTGTTTTCTGCAACATTCGCAAACAGGTGCAGCATCTTTAAAACACATCGTGAAACAACTAAACACATGCGCAGGCGTCACGATTCAGGTTCCGTCCAACAGATCCAATACACCACCAAGTGCGCTGGTCTCTGCGCGAATCCCGACCAGCGTGCAGGTCCGTGTAAAAAAATAGGTCCGTGCAGTCACCTTCCACACTTTGCATCACCGCTGTGCTTTGGCAAAACCTTTTATTTACCTCCCCCAAGGATATAGTGATAACGTGATAGCCCGCAAGAACGACTACGCGCCTTTCTACGTACCGCGGTGACATTAAACATCAACCCACCATGCAGTGACTCATTGCGTAAAGAGTGAAAATAGAGTAACTAGTAAAGCCAGAGTACAGAGAAAAAAACATGAAGGCATGCCCATAACTCACTGGGAAACTCCATAGCGGCATCCGCATAGCCCCTCACAGGGTCCTCGCGGTTTGGCCCATAGGTCCGTCTATTGCCCATTAATTGGAAACGAAGCTCTTTTGTGGATCTCTTGTGCACTTATCCGGTAGGTGTTTCTAAAAAGTGATGCCGTTTGATTTTTTTTATTGATGACTTTGAAAATATAGTTGCATTGTTTGAGTGATGACAATATAAGCCGCTCCTCCCTTAAGGCAAAATGTTTTCTTTCATCGTTATCCAAATAATAGCCCCATCGGTGTTTAGATAACAAAAAGTAAATAATGCCTCAAAAAAAGCCGCGCAGACACTTCCCATTCATTGTCTGGGTGCTTTCAGAAACGCTCATTAGAATATATTTATTGCCGAAAATGACAAAAGGAAACTTCAGAAATGCTGTCGTTTGTTTTCTCTTTCTTTGTTTTATACGCCGTTTTTCATTAAAAAAGCGTATTTGTTTTGAGGTGGAGTTTGGTAAAGAGGGACGGTTTTTTGGAAAGTTGACATACATTAGCAGCTTCTTTTTAACCCCCCAAAAGTTACGTTTTCTTAAACGACTTCTCTTTTGTTCTATGTTAATAGATTTTTTTCGGGTCTGTGTTTTTATGTTTCACAGGTGATTCTCACATAGACACTCTGTGCCCACCAGCCTGTGACCAGGTAAATTGGGTCATGTGTAAAATGGGCTGTTAAATATTTATCAAAGACAAATTTTGAACAAAGAAGGCAAATAGTTTATTTAACATTTAGATCTCAAGAGAATAGTGTTTGTGTTTATATTTTATGTAGAAATATATTATTAATCTATTTTGTGGCTTTGTTAGTTTCCATTGCTCTGTAATGAAGGATATTTGGTTTCACTTTCCCGTTTCTTGATATTCCTCTGCTCTTCTCATCCCATCTTCTAGCCACTGATTGTATTTCCTGTCTGAAGTGACATCCTGTCTCTGTTTTGTACCTTTCCCCCTTTTTTTTTACATTTCTTCCCTCCGGAAGAAAAAGTGATAGGCTTTTTTTTCTTTTTTAAAAAGAATTCCATCTACCTTATCCTCTAGCCTATCCAAACTGAGAAGCAAGGTGCAACCTGGATAGGTAATTGCTGTTTCTTAAGTTATTACAGAAAATATGTAGCATTTCAAATATCACTGCACTACCCATTTTATCACCCCATCCCTGAGCTACCGTACCTTCCTTAGCAACCTTAGACCAATAAAACCAGAACACATCAAATACATTTTTGCAGCACTTTAAAAATATCTAAGTGAGGAGGGGAAATGAATCAAGTTTGTGTTCTTTTTGGTTAGCAGTGATTTTTCCTTGAAACTCTCAGATGGATGCCATTTTTGTCCAATCACATTCTTGTTGTTGAATCATCAATACTGAACTTAACTGAGGCAAGTGAGGCCTGTACTTCTTTAGACGTTGGTCTGGGTTCTTTTGTGATGTCCGGGATGCGTCATCGAAGCACTCTTGAAGTATTTTTGGTACGCTGGGAAGTTTCACCGCTGTTCTGTGTTTTAGCCTTTTGTGGATGATGGCTCTGGTTTTCTGGAGTACTGTTAATTAATGGTTAATCAAGGGGGACAATCACTTTTTTCACTCATGGTCAGTTGGTTTAAAAATGTTACATTTTTTGTTACATTTGTTAATCTCCCTGTTATCTACAATTCTGTTGCCATCTTTTATATTTGGGGGTCAGTTTGACTCAAAAATGATGCATTATTTATCCAAGAAGTTACCATAGCATGAAGAAGCATGAAACAAAACACATTTAGAAGGATTTTATTCATTAAAGAGATGGAAAAAAAGAAACAAAAAAAACATATAGAAAGTCAGTTTTGGCATTGTGTCAGACTGTTTAATAGTAGTGTTCTGTGGATATGAATGTAGATCTTTAAGACAGCCATCACCAAATGAACTGTATAATAGTATTCCAGATGTGGTCTAGGTGTCCCTCATCTCTCACTATGAATTTCAGCATGTCTTCACGTAAAGTAAATGCTTCTGAAGAATACTCCTTGCATTTAGATTTTCACAGTTCTGGTGCTTGCTGTATAGGAAAACTGGAAGCACCATGGCTCCGTGGGAGGACATTTTTCATTTCCTTGATGCAAAAGATAACAGTGACTTCATCAGGCAGTTTTCACTCTCCTCAACATGGTAATTCTTCGTATTCAACAGCTCCTCCTATAGCATGAGTCTAATACGTCACACATTGCAGTCACTTTGTCACTCTCTCTGGCTCTGCCTGTAATCAAAGCATATGGCTTGGGAGAGCACATGGAAGCCTGCAGAGACATGGTGAGTGGAAAGACTGACCTTCCCCTGTCAGCATTCCACAGCGTCGCTGCTTTCACCTTCTGACATGTACCCTCCTGTCCAAATGAGGAAACCACTGAAACTTTCAAGTGGGGCACAACCAAGTCTTTCCTACTGTTTCCATAAATGTGCCTATTTCAGCCTTGTTATCTCTACTTTTCACGATGCTGGTATTTATCTTGTATCTCGGAGATGGCTGATAGCTATGCTGAGAGTGGTCAAAGGAGCTTTGAAAGAAAAGCGTCTGGACTTCTTTAAGTTGCTTGAAGACGTTTCACCTCTCATCCGAGAAGCTTCTTCAGTTCTAAGTTCAAATGGCGGAGAGTCCCAGATTTAAACCCAGTGGGAGTATCCCCCCAAAGAGGGACAAAAGGACCCCCTGATGGTCCTCTAATCACATGAGCCAAGGTGTGAAAACGGGTGTGGGTCACAATCAGCCAGGGTTTCGGGTGAGCTCATTGTGAAACCTGACCCCACCTTATCATGCGATTTTCTGAGGTCAGATGGCCCAGGATGTCCCCAGACGCCTTAACGCCCACTCACATTTGACCTTAGAACTGAAGAAGCTTCTAGGATGAGAGGTGAAACGTCTTCAAGCAACTTAAAGAAGTCCAGACGCTTTTCTTTCAAAGCTCCTTTGACTTCGATGACCTGGATGACTGAGAACCTTCACAGACATATGCTGAGAGTGAAATATTTTTTTTGCAATTTTTGAAGGTAATGTAGCTGCTACGAGTTGAGTGACAGGAGGGACAACACTAATGCTCTCATTCTTATAAGATGAGGATCTCTCATAGTTAACATCTGCAACATTAGGCACATTCTTCTGTCAGTTTCATTATCCAATAGCATCTAGAAAACTGGAAGGTTTTCTATCAATGTGAGAGTATGACGGGAGTACGCATGCATGCATGAAAGAATAGCACAGAAGCCTGTTGTGCAAGCTTTTATATAATTTCTTCTCGTCTATGATATTCAAACGATCACCTGCCAACATCAGAACAAATTTTACATCGAAACAGTTTGACACATATAAAACTTATTGCATGGATCTTCCCTCCACTGTGTTTGGCAACTCATTCCTGGTTCTATTACTACGAGATTCATTAGGTCAAGCACTTGAATCAAGGCAGCTCTTTAGGAAGGCATGGTCTCACTGTGCACATCTTGTAACCTCCAAATTGGTAGACAATGTAGTACATAGCTCACAGGAAAGTATAACTTTCAACACCCCCAACTTCCCACAACCAGTGACATGCATCCTCAAATGTTACAACTTGCACTCATTCAGGAGGAAATTCTGAATGTCCTTCACGTCACTGTAAAAACAAACAAACACACATAGAAAAATAAAGAACAGACTTAAATGCTGAAATAGTTCTTTGTACAAGTTCTAGCTTTACATTCAGCAGGTTGTCCTTACCTGTGATGAGTGGGAGACTCTTAGCTGCCATTTTCAACTTGATGATTCTCAATGGAGAACTTTTGCTCTTTCCACCCAAGAAGCCTCGCCTCATCTCGTGGAACTAGAAATGTTTTGGAACTTTATAAATGATTTCCCTTTTAGTACAATAAAATTCTCAATTTTCTCGTCTTTTGAGACAGCTTAATTTTTTTACTATGTTTAAAACTAGTTCTGTTTAATCAAGTGCACAATGAGCTTAGTGTTATTTAGTAATTTAAGCTACTTATTGCTTTACAAAGTCTGTTAGCATGTGTTAACCTGAACTTACATTAAATATGCAAACAATTTACAAAGATTTGGTGCATTTCTCTCTCCAGTAGAGTTCAGAGACTAGATAAAAAATAGTCAACTGTACCAACCATCACAAACCTCTAAAAATTGGAAAATAAAATCCCTATGAACAGTGTTAATCTTGAACATTACTTAATCTGTGGAAGGTAAGTAAAATTTGTTGTGAATGGTGCTCGACTGCACTATTCACAACAAATTTTACTTAAGATACTATTATGCTGCTGCAGCAATACCATTTAAAAATCACAACACATTCAAATTAATTAAGTTCTAACCCCACCATGACCACAACCTATTTAAAGTTTCACTGAACTACATACAAAAACATAAATCAAAACTGACCCAGGCACATGGAAAAGCAATCTCATCCATCATCTAAACAAAGCATCTGCTACAGGAAGATGAAGGCTATTTAAAGGAAAGTGTGAGTGTTGGAGTTCATTCATGATATTCTTAGAATAGTTTTCATTCAATATGACTTCCTCATGAGACAACGAAACAATCAGAAGTAGGACAAACATTAGGAACCAGAATGGCGTTACTAATTCTGTGCACAATAATGAATTTAATCAGTTTTATTTACTAAATAAGATCAAATTGATATTATGTCATGTAAATTGTAACGATTCAGCTCAATGCAGGTCTGTTAAAAATGTTATGCAGCACTCATTCTCTGCACTTCAGTCAGGGGTATTTATGTCCAGTGCCCTCGTGCTGACAGTCCCTTTGGAGCCAGAGTATAGGAAATATATTGAAATTTCCTGGAAGTCCCTTCTGTGTGTCATAAATGAAAAGGGTGTCCTTCAGGGGCCACATGAAAAAGCTCCGTCAGACAGGAAGTAAAGGTATGTTTGCATATGTATTATCGTAAGCTAACAATGCAATGGTCCCAGTATGCAAGGTCCCAGTATGACATGAGGGTTAAGTGACACATACAGCTTTACTCACAAATACTTGGAAACCCTGATAAGTCACCAAGCTTACATACCCCCACGCTTACCGTTTCAAAATCCTATGTAAGCTGCACGTATAACACACACACAGACACACACACAGACACACAGAGAAGTTAATAACCAGATATTAACTATGACCAGTGATTCACTACAACAGTCATGATTGTCCTGATGTCAGTAAATAAAAAAAATAATATTAAAAAAAGTTTCTCAATTCACTTTTAATCAAGAGCCAAGAAAAACAACTGGAACATTTCTGCATTTGTTCCTTTCCTAAACATGCAACATCTAAAACACCAGCTGGAGGACAAGTATGAACTGAAAACAACTTGATTCAATGTATTTCAGGTATTTTTCTAAGTTCATAGATATAACTCTAGACCCAGATTCTGAGTCAGCTTTAATTGTACATGTCAATGCGGTGCTAAACTGAAGCCAGTGCTGACAACTGTGCTGCACTGTTTGCTCAAAGGGCTGTTTGCTTATGTCTGGGCCAACATGAGAGAGAGAGAGGAGAGGGAGACAAGGTACGTGCTGCGAGCCATGCTTCATGATCAGAGCAGAGGATTGGGGTGGGAGGTGAGGGATGTGTGGGGAGTGCGGGGGCAGGGGTGTCCAGTCTCAGTGACTCCTGGTTTGGAATGGGACACAGTTATTGAATTTAGGATGACATGGAGGAGGGGAGATGTAAAGTTGGGATGAACCCAATTGCACATTCCTCGTGCCATGACGAGGGGTGAGGCCAACATGCTGGGGGAACTGCAGGAGACGCTGCACCGTACTTTATAGGAGACAGCCAAAGAGCACAGCTGTTAGCTTGCGTGTGTGTGTGTGTGTGTGTGTGTGTGTGTGTGTGTGTGTGTGTGTGTGTGTGTGTGTGTGTGGGTGCGTGCGTGTGTGTGTGTGTTTCACTTTCTATCTAGGTTTTTGGCTTGGACCCAGCTAGGTCTACTCCTCTGGCGCGCCACAAGACAGGAAACTGACATAAAAGAACAGGGAAACTCTCCGTGAGCGACACAGGAGCCGAGGCAGGAGCCAAGACAGTGGTCACTGACAAAGTCAGAAGTTATTGTTTCAGGTTACAGGCATATACTGTGACAAAAATTGTATGTTATTGGAGTTATTGTGATTCCATTGTAACGGCCACAAGCTTGGAAAGAGTCCCGGCACAGGGATTTCATCAGTGAAACCGATGCCTTGACCTAATGCTGTCATTTAACCTCCAGTGGAACTCCATGCTAGTAAACAAGCAACACTGTGATCACTTACAGATATTCATTTGTACTGAATGCTCCTCCTGCAAATAAAGGGGGATACCTGTAAAGGGAGAATCTGACCTACTAGCTAGAATTGGGCTATCAGGATAAGCTTGTGTGAACACCTGTGCTTCTAGCAATCTAGAAACCATCAGCTAATCTACTGAGCCTCCTCTAGATGCAAAGACCAGTTTTATTGTTCCAGTATAGCCAGAGTGGACAATTAATATGTACTTCAAGGTATCCAGTCCAGAAGGCTGCTCATGAATGCAGACACACTTTTTAAAAAGCTAATTAAAAGCTCTTATGCTGAATGTATACAATCCAGTATCAAGAAAGCTGCAATCCTTAATCCGAGGAAGAGATTGGCAACTATATTATTTCAGATGTGATGCAACATCACGAGTGACCTAAACTGCATTCCTTACTCTGTAGCTAACTCTGTGTTTTAGCTCCTCAGATTTTCCCTATTATCTTTTGTATAATTCTTTGAAAGCATAACCACTTATTTTCCTTACATTTAGTCCTCTTCCTGTTGCCCATCTGCCCTCTTTGGTATTTCTTCTGACCTAACTGCCCCTAGTCACACTCCCTCTTATCTATTGGCCACTCATCACTTGTCATTTCCACTTAATGCCCTTTTCCCTCCTCCCTGCCATTTCACTGACTCGCTGGCCCTCTATGGCCTGAGATTTAGGTTTAACATTCCACCTCAGCCTCTTTCTTCCATTTACATTCTTCACTGTGCTGCTGTTCAATGAGCACACGTTTAACTTTGACTCTTAGTTTTTCTGGTAAAGGCAGCAGTCCCCAACCTTTTTTGCGCCACAGACCGATTAAATGTCAGACAATATTTTCACGGACCGGCCTTTAAGGTGTCGCGGATAAATACAACAAAATAAAATAATACGACCGAGACAGAAACTGTAGTATTTTGTAATTATAGTCATAAACATAAATTCACTGTGCTATTGTGTAACTTTATTAGCAGCGTCCTCCTGGAATATGCCAACAACATTGAGAGTAACATCCTCCTCTCTGCCCCTTAATGCTCTCTGGTCGCTATGGTAATGCG
>NW_005187614.1:85553-86842 GCF_000239375.1 Pundamilia nyererei
CTAACTTTTGTCATCCAAGTTCCCAAACAGATGGACTTGAGTGGCCTTTTATCCTTAAAAAAAACATTATTTGATCTCATTTAAAATGCATTTTAAAACTCTTTTTAAACATGATCTTAGCTATTCATTGGCTTAATCTGTAGATTTACTGCTATCTGTTACTTTCAGCTTTTTTCCCTACCTATTATGAATTCATTTCCAAACCCCTTTTAGTCTGCCTCTCAGCACTAGTGTACTTCTGTGCCTGGTTGGGAATCGCTTCCCTCCACACAAAAAGATGCCTATCATTCTGGACATCACGCTGCTTTTGGACATTCAGGTCACTGTCTGGTTCATGTCTTCTCATCATACAAACAAAGACTGAAATCTGCTTAACCTGTGTATAAAACACTGATAAGATGGACCAACAAGGCAAAGAAGGAACTTCAAGTTTGCTTTGACTACACAGACTAGGTCGTCTTTGATCCTGCAGCCACTGACCCCTATGAGGTGACTGACACCGTGACCTTACATATCAGCTTTCGTGAGGATGTGTGCATTCTCACTACAATGAGACGTGTCTACCACAGTGACAAGCTATGGTCTCCTGAGCTGAAGGTCATCCATGAGGTCAGGGAAGAGGCCCACAGAAGACAATGCAATCTGAGCAGCTACGCAAAGCTCCTGTGCCAAGCCATAAAACTGGAAAACAGCTAGACTGAAGCTTTTTTGACAACTGGTCAAAACTGTCCTTTTCTAACATTTAAATTAGTCACTGACCTCAGAGCGTTTTACGACAGGTTTGATATGTCCATCCAAAGATAAAGATGCAGCAAACATTAAGCTGTAACACACTTTCAAACATCTGGAGTCTCCAACAGACTCAATTAGCACAGCTGCCCTCCACATCTGCTTCCTCTTTACAGTATTTTTACCCCATACAAGACTCTGTACAGCTTCTGAAGTTGACCAGTGACAGCATGTCTTTCAACAAGGCAGCGTATAGTAAGATAACATCAAAAAACAAATGAGAGACTAGTTAGAGAAATAATAAGAAAGATGCCAGAGAGAGTTCAGACTGTGATGATGAAAATAGTCATGGCAGTTATTGACTTTCAAGCTCGTTAGAATGGTCTCTGTTTTATATGGTGTTTACACGTGTTTGCCAAAGTTTCAATAAATCGCTGCACCTATTTCCCATTTTCCTAGCTAAACATAAAAAGAGGGGTTGCTCAACACTTTTGCACAGTGCTGTAGACCAGGGGTGTCCAACTCCAGGCCTCGAGGGGCAGTGTCCTGCAGGTTTTAGA
>NW_005187614.1:87314-122614 GCF_000239375.1 Pundamilia nyererei
CACACAGCTCACTGTGGTTTCCCATTTGGTCCTTAATGTTTCCTTTTACAGGACTAGATTAGTGTTTCCACTGCATATGGCATGTAATGAATCACTAATCACGCCTTTAAAAGTTTGTTGATTTTACCCCAAAATATGGATTTAATTGTTCCCATCCCACCCCCACATGCTGTACTTGTATTGTGCTTTATCAAATAGCTCAGTGTAAAGACCTGTTATAATCAGTGTCTCCAGCTCATCTCAGCAGGGCACTGAACATGCCAACTGACATTGTGAATACCATTATGGCAGGGTTGTCCAACTCCAGGACTCGCGGGCTGGTGTCCTGCAGGTTTTAGATGTGTCCTTGATCCATCACAGCAGATATAACGGCTAAATTACCTCCTCAACATGTCTTGAAGTTCTCCAGAGGCCTGGTAATGAAGTAATCCTTTGATTCAGGCATGTTGACCCAGGGTGATATCTAAAACCTGCAGGACACTGCCCCTCGAGGCCTGGAGTTGGACACCCCTGTATTATGGTATTTTGTGAGAAAAGAAGCAAGAAGTGCTTGCCTCTGCTCCTCACATAGATAAGATTTGTTAATTTGTCTATTTTCAGGGGAAAAAACAGATTATTGATGGTTATAGAAAACACAGCTCCAAAAAGACCGCTCTGGGTATACATTTTTACAATTAAATGAATTGATCCATAGGAAAACCACTTTATTATCAGTGTTATTCATTGTTCAGCTCCTCAAGTTTGTCTCAAGAGTCCCTGTACCTACCTAATTGTGCAGCTAAAAAAGGGGTTTTCAGCGACTGACAGAGATGTGAACAGGGCCAACTGTCTTGTCAGCCTTGTCCTTCGTTTCTGTCAAAAACATGTACAATTCTTAGAGACATGAACTTATTTACATTAATCTGAAGGTTAAAAATGTCAGCTTAATGTCTAAATAGGCACAATGGCAACTATTGTAAGCAATCCTAATAGATTAATGGATGGAAAGCAAACCGGCCTCATACACTACATCACCTGATGTACAGTCTAATGTCATACTCACCACATCTTTCTCCATCACTGTTGTCTGAATGAAGCTGTGAAAGAAATTAAGGTAAAGGGACCTGTCTAAATGCTGTCACTTTAACAAATTCCTGAACACACCAGTAGTACAGATACTATATTGCATTTAGAACAACTGGTAAAAATAACCTCAATGATTGTGTATATTGTGTTTGTAAAGGGATGTCCAACCTGTCTCCAGCTGAGTCGTGTGTCACCAGCAGACAGGTTAGAGCAGCATTCACACAGGTCACTGTCTCCCTCTGTCGTACGCTGGCTGAACAAAAGACACATGCTGACCTTTAGATGGGAAACTACACCTTTAAAAGTACATCTCTCATCAGTGGATGCGACCTGAGATGAAACTGAAACTGACAAGTATGAAGATATGAAACTGCAATGTTTAAAATTTTAGAAGCCTAAACTGAAGGTGGGCCTGTGAAAGAAGCAGGTTTTTTTCAAGCTTTGTTTCAAAGTGGCCATAAGATGGCAGCTGATGAACATCTTTAAACAGAATCATTAATTAAGCACACTAGTCCAATATTTAATTCAACAATATTACAGTTCTTCCCTAACGTTTTCTACACAGGCAGTAATTTAACCCTTTTTGTAATTTAACCTCTGTACACCACCTCAGTGGATTTTGAATCAAACACTAAAGATGTGACTGAAGTGCAGACTTTCAATTTTACTGGGTTTAACAAAAAATTCACATTACCCGTTTAGAAATAACAATTTTAATACACAGTCCTATATTTTCAGAGGCTCAAAAATAATTGGAAACTGACCGACAGGTACAGATGGGTTCTATACTTCGGGATTTTTATTCACATATTAAATAGAAACCTTATATTTAAATCTATGTTAGTTTGTACTGTTAATGTTCAGCCTCTGATGCGGGTTTGTGTATAAAAATCCCTGGAAATATACACCTTTATAAAACTCTTTGAAGTGCAGAAAGTCTGCACTTCAGTCAAATATTGACTGACTAATGGTGCCGTACAGACACAAAAAAAATACAAAAACTGCCAATTGCCCAACAAATTATAGAACGACATGAGTTAAAGTCATTTATGGTAGAATGTAGATGGAAAGTCTGGCAGTAAACTGTCCATAAGACATGTGTAATGCAGGAGGACTGTATCAGACTTGGACATGATGTGTTTTGTGTTCTATTCACAAATGACTACAACTGTATTGACTTTTTTCTTATAGTCAAAAGAAAATACTCAGCCCTGATTTGTGATAAACCTGTAGCCTTGCAAGGAGAGAGGGTCAGGCTTCAATGCAGCTACGCAAGAGTCGACATATACAGTGACAGGAGGGTGCATCAGGGCCTCCACTCTGGCTTCTAAAAGCACTGCTTCCCCCTGCTGATACACTGTGGAACTACACTGAGAGATGCACACATCTGTGGAACAAGTTTTCTTTCCAGTGCCTGCTTCATTTAGACTCCACATACAAACAATATCGCCAAACTAGAGAATGAATAAGACTTCAGTTTAACCTGCCAAGATATGAAGGGAGAACTGCTGCAGTCCAAAGACACTGACCGTGGATGTCATTAATTGGTACCCAGGTTAGGCTTAGTGGTTCTCGACTTACTTTTTGCTTCCTGTATTCACACAAAAATTACACACAGGCTATGCCAGTGTTTGTCATCATATAAACACACAGGCGTTGAACTCAGTTTAATCTGGACAAGTTTCTTGTAACTGTTAACCGTTTGAACCCTGCACTGTTGGTTTTCTATTCTAATCATTCAGCTTTTACTTTTACTCCACTAAAGTGACCAGCTTCGCCTATTTTGCCAGTGATACAATTTGTACCGTTAGCCAACAATTTAAAAAAAATTCAGCCATTTAAACTGTTTACAATTTAACTACTAGCTATAGTAACATAATTGATCAATTATGTAAATACTCCTAAAAAAACACATTTAACAGTATACAATAACACATTACATCATTCATACTTTTAGCGAGCCGTATGATTTGTCCCCTTTCCACCCGTTTATTTATCAATTATAGTAATTTATCTTCCCTTTAGATGCCATTTTCTGCCTTTTCTCGGTTACGTTGAAGTCAAACTTGCTCTTTTAATCCTTTAAGTGTACCAGCTGAGCTTATTTTTACACTGGACTCAGTCTCACATTCTCGTAGCCCTGCAGAGATAACCATTTCAGCTTCAGACACCGCTTCCTTTGGTCTGCAGGAGCTTTCCTGGGACAAGTTTTCTCCAAGTTGAAAACACTGGGGACTGAACGTCTGTCCTGGGAAAACTGATGCTTCTCGGCTATTCTCACTTTGTTTTCGCCGCATCTTATTTTTAAGTGCTTTAAAGAGTTTCTACATTATTTTGGGGGCAAAACGCAGATATACCAAAACTGCGAAAATGTAGGCGACACCGGTGTGTTTTCCCTGGGTAGCCATTGCCAAAGAGAAAACCCAAGGCCTGAGTAATTAACGTGGTTGTACACAGGTGTACTGCGCCGTGCTCTCGCGCGCTGGACCGTGGATTCTACTTTCAAAGACTGTGGGGGGAAATACAAACATTTTTATTCACGCTATACTTAATTAAAAAAAACATGTGCTACATTAAGCAATTTTGTTTTGGTGACCTTTTTTTTTCTTGTCAACACACTGCATCCTAATTCTATTTTATCAGCACACATATCTATGTGGAAATATTCATTTCAAGATAACGATATTTTCGCACACTCGAATATTTGTTTGTTTAGTAGTAGTAGCAGTCGTACAGTAATTTCACTTTCAAACGACTGAAACCGGTGACTTTGTGTGTTTAGAAACAAAATGAAACGAAAAGACCGAAGGGCTCTTGAGGGCATAACTGTGAGTGGAACCAATGTCAAGACGGAACTCAGTTACTCCTCTTAGTGTTCCGTAGGGATAGTTATTGTAGCTGTACTTAGTAAGCGTCGGATGTTTTGAAACTGCTGACGAGTGTTTGGATGTTATATGTGTTTGTAAAAAATAAAAAAGGAAAGAAAAGAGGAAAAACATGGATAAAAAGTCCGTACCAGCGCCGTCAGAGGAAGAGATTGACTGGGGAGGAAGTGGAGCAGGAGGGAGCAAAAATTTACAAAAGGACAAAACTTTATTGAAGAATGTGCACACTGGTCTTCCTAATCCACCTTCGGGTGCTATAAAATGTTCTCTAATAAAAGGAGACTATCTCTACTTCCACTATGGATGCGATGGACAGGATGACAGAGGCTGGGGATGTGGCTACAGGACCGTTCAAACGCTGTCTTCGTGGATTTGTCATAACTGCTCTCCGCCTGAGAACCACTGCAGGCCGGTACCAAGCCTCCCCGAAATCCAGCACGCGTTGGTAACAATGGGGGACAAAACCGACTCCTTTTCAGGCTCCAGGGAGTGGATAGGAACATTTGAATGCTCTCTAGTCCTCGACCATTTCTACGATGTTCCCTGCAAAGTGGTGCATGTCAGAGGCGGAGGGCCCGAGCTGGAGCATGTCGCAGTGGCTGAGCTCCATCAGCACTTTGAGAAGCACAACTCTCCAGTGATGATGGGAGGAGACAGAGACAACTCCTCAAAGGGGGCATTGGGGGTGTGGACCGGGGATAAGGGGAGCTATTTGCTGGTTCTCGACCCGCATTACTATGGATGTGAGCTGGACAGGACAGAGCTGCAGAGGAGAGGGTGGGTGGCATGGAAAAGAGTATCATCTCTGGATCAGTCTTCATTTTATAATCTATGTATGCCACAGACTGCAAGACTGCTAAATGTGTTTTAGACATTCAGTATGGTTGTTTCAAAATGAGCTGCAGTGCCATCCTGTGGTTAAACTCATTAAAGCTCTTGAAGAGCAGCAGTACCAATCGAATATGTTGGTTTTTGTTTTTTTATTAGAAATGTGAGGATCAGTTAACTTCTTAAACAGTGTGTTTGGCTTCTCAAATGTCTTCATTTTGTGTTTTTGTGAAAAATATTTTTCAGTATTCTACAGGCCTACATAGACCCTTGACAGCTGCTCACTTTTATTTCACATTTTGTGCTCAAGATCATTTACTACAAATGCATGTGTCTCCTGATCATGCTGGATACAGAAAGCCATCATAAGGAAATGAGGAAAATCTTGTGATCACCTACACATGATATGTGCTGGACAATGCTTCAATATGCACTGAGAAAGAGATCTGTACGCATGTAAACATATTAAATGAGACAAGCTTCATTTAGGCTCACTCAATTCTCCGTTTTATTCCTTGCATCATATTATTTAATTTGACATGACATCTGGGTTCCATTTATTTCTCGAGCTACGTTTCTGCCAAGAGATCAAAAGATCACCTTTTATATCATTTATCTGATACACAATCTTTATAGAAAATCTGGAAGTTCTTGTCCACATCCATCCTCCCCTTGAGGAATTTCTCTAGGTTTTTGAGAGGAACCTCCACCATTTGGTTGTTGACACGATCATTTAGCCCATATGCACCAAAGACAGGGAACTTATAGCGCACAAAGTACGGCGCATTTTGGTCGAACTCGGTGCAGCAGTAGGCCGACCACATGTACTCGGGCACAGCTACCCGGTCCTGGTTGTTGCGACGGATCGTGTGTCCAGAAGTGGTGACCCCGGTGATCACAAAGGCTTTGCCGCGGCAGTAGTTGTTGAGGCGCTTTCGGACGATGTCTCGGTGTTCCGCCCAAGGACCCATGTTGAACTCCCTGATCTGAGGCACCACGTTCGTCAAGGTGTAGGTGGACGCCTTGTCTAGAGGGTCAGCCTGATGCTCATCGGGATTTAGTTGGCCGCGTTCATACTGAACCACATCGGCGTAGTCCTCCAGGACTGCCTGGGAGTCCTCAAAGTTCATGTGCATGTTTGCAGACTGGGGGAAGGGCTCCATGTTACTGCTGCTCTTTTCTGAGGCCAACTATGGAGAGAGAGAGAGAGAAAATAAAAAGCAAAGTAGTTTTACTCACAGTTTGCATACTCATTTTTTTCTGGGAATGGTGCAAAGACTCATGGGAATAGAGATGATATGATGGTATTGTTTGCTTGTGCGACTGTTTAAATAGACCAGTAGTTGTCCAATAACTCAGTGGAAATGTGAATAAGTTCATATCTTGTCACACTTATACAAATATAGGAGACAAAACTCATGGTGTGTGGGCAAAGAGTTGAAGTTATACTTTTAAAAAGATAATCTGTTTATGAAGATTAACCCCAACCTGACACACCAGATGGCTGCTTCTCCCTTAGCCTGTTTCTGTCGGAGGTTTCTTCCTGCTAAAAGGGAGTTTTTTTTCTTCCCACTGGCTCCAAGTGCTTGCTCTTCGTCTGATTGTTGGTCTTTACCTTACAGTATAAAGCAGCTTAAGGCAACTGTTATTTTGATTTGGCTCTATATAAATAAAACTGAATTAAAATAGGAAGACAAAAACAGTATAACGGCATCCAAAGGGTTGAGAGTCAGCTACTAAAGCTTACAATAAGCGCAGCCATGAACTGTAAACTCTGTTGTAGTTTACACAAAGCACCGTTAAAAGTTGACGAATCTAGCTGCCGGTGCTTTTCTGCAATTAAACAGCCACTTCTTACAGAAAAGAAACAAACTTTTGTCATTTTTAGAGAAAAATGCCAAATTTGCATAAATGGTAATGGCAACACTATCTCAGTGAAATAGCACACAGAGCTAATAAAGCAGCTTATCTCAGCTTGACATTGTTTCTATTACAGTAGCATAGTTGCTGCAGTTCTTTAGCTGCTTGTTAAGAAACATCAGGTGATATTGCCTTTACACTTCCAAAAATGTCAAGAAATCTCCAATGACTGCATGTGAATAGATACAGAGTACTGTGAATATATGGTATATATAGTGTGAATAGTATTATGTCAGATATATAGCACACTGTATGGGCAAACATGCAAAATTGAGAATGAAACCAGGCTTCTGTTTTATTTGTTTCATCCTTGACTGAGCTCGCAAGCACTCTCACCTGAGGCTCGAACATCCAAGGGAAATCCACCTTCTTCTCCCCGTCTGACTTCTTGAATGTATAGGCTGAGTAGATGGGGACGTGTTTGTGTGAGTCGTACAGGGTGACATAGCGGGGTTTGTCCTCATACCGCTGGCAGATCTTCTTAAAGGAGTTGCTGAGGTATCCTCGTGGTGGTGTTCCCATAAAGAGAGAGTCCTTGCAGCGCTCCGCATGGTTGAAGTCTCCCACAACTCCTGCCTGGGACACTTCAAGCAATCCACACATTAGGAAGACCATGGCAGCTGCCGTTGCTAAGGCACAATTTGTAAATGTAGGTATCATCACTGCAGCTTTTTTTCTCAGCAGCTCTCTTTTGTGTCTTTTTAGATGTGTCTTCTCTTGCTAATGTGTCTCTAATTCACCTGTGACACACCACTGCAATCTACTACTGCCTAACAAGTACAGCCTCTGTCCCAGCTCTATCACACCCCACATTTCCCTTCATGCCTCACCTGCACTTCAAGCGAGCAATTCTCTCATTGTAAAGGCTTTTCCATATATTCAAATTCCCACGAGTGTCGTAGCAGTAGTTATCAGTCACTGAGAGCATTTTATTACTGTAAAGTGCAGAGGACAAATGCCACTCACTTCAGAAAAATAGCCTTTTTTCCATCGTCAGCCTTGTTGCAGTGAATGAAGCTGAAGTTTAATGAAAGAGTAGAAATGGGAAACTCATGTTTTAAAGCCAGTTTTTGTTTAAAGTGTAGAAGGAGACTTGCATTGGAGAATTTCCACATATCAAGTTTAGATTTTTCATTTCAGCAGCAAATTAAAAAGCTCTATCCCATCATAAGCTGGTGCTGTAACTTAATATGCATATGACGTCTGATGACAGGTTTCAAATTGCCCAGAATATGTCAAAAACAAAAGTTCAGAGACAGTTTCATTCAGTGGTTTATTCCTGTGAAATATATGAGAAAGTTACATTTTGTTACATTGCAAGAGTGTTTAAAGTACAGTATGGCCCCTCCCCCACACCTTTCCAACACGTGAACAACCTACTAATGTAAATCCCCCCCTCCCCCCCTCCTTGATAGCTGGCTATGCCTCTGCCTTCAAAGTAAAGGTTATGCAGAACAACAAAAAATACACGTGATATCCAGTGTCAGCAGATTTTATGACCCGCTTGGAAGCTTTTGTTTTACCTGATGTAACGTGTCATATAAATTACCATGCACAGTAGAAAAAGCACAGGTGTAGATAACAAAAGAAATTCTGGTTGCAAATTTCATGGATACTGTTAGCGATAGCTCACTGTCACACTGTTATAATTTAGCTGGATGTTTTGTTGGCACATGATGGCACCTCATTTTACTTATAAACACCACAAAGATCAGTGACAACTTAAAGGAAAAATGAATAACCTGTATATCTCGTTTATGGTTTGGATTCATCTGTCCTCTTTGAAGGGGCACTGCAAGTTAAAAGAAACTTTTCATAACCTTTGTTCTATGATTACAACATTTTATTCTGATGGGTGTGGTCTCCTCTATGATGACAGTGCCCCAATCCAGAGGGCATGAGGATTACTGAATGGTTTGATGGGTATGAATTTAAAGCAGTTCATAGATTATGGCCTCTGTAATAACAGGATTAAAACCCAATTGAATAATCACAGGACATAAATCATAAAAACACCAAATAATAAAGGGAATAAAAAAGATACAGGAACATCTGTTGAGAGATTGATGTTCCAGAGACCAATGAGAAGGTACACTGGCACTCTTCTGGTAGGACTACTTTTTTTGTCTTTCTTTAATTTGTCAAATGTTAAAATATCTCTAAATATTTTCCCTAAGCAGTTTTCTCAGGTGCTTGTATGGAACAGTCGCCCACAAAGATCTGAAAGTTCTGGCTTACAAATTCTGTCTTCTTGAGAAACTCCTCCAGCTTCTGGACGGAGACTTCCACCATGTCATTGTTCTCATCCTCGTTGAGGCCATAGTAAGCAAAAGATGGGAATTTATAACGGTTCATAAAAGGTGTGTTGTGGTCATAGTCAACACAGCAATATGCTGACCACAGGTAGGTGGGAACTGCAATGCGGTTCATGTTTTCCCGGCGGATCATCTTGCCAGAGGTGGTGACCCCGGTGACAATGTGCGCCGTTCCACGACAGTAGTTGTTAAGCCTTTTGCGGATCATGTGTTCCTGTTTGTCCCAGATTAGGTTGTTGACTTCAGGCACCACGGGTACCACATTGGTGAGGGTGTAGGTAGCTGCTTTGTCGTCAGGTTCATTCTGATGCTCGTCCGGGTTGAGCGTGCCGCGCTCGTAAAGGATGGCATTTGTGTAATCGTCAAGAACAGCTTGGGCATCTTCAAAGTTCATGTGCACGTAACTCCGTGGAAAGGGCTGCATCTCGTCTGTTTCAGAGGATGTGGACAGCTGTGCAGAGAGACAGACCCACAGCAAATGAGGGCATGAGCATGACTGAATGCGATTACATGACTACGCAACAAATTCTTACGCACATTTCAAAGCAGTGAACTTTCTAGTTTTCTTTACCTGAGGTTCGTACATCCAAGGGACATCCATACATTTCTCCCCTTCTGAGCGTTTAAATATGTAGGCAGAGTAGATCGGTATATGGTCCACAGTGTTGTACAGAGTCACGTAGCGTGGCTTTTTGTTGTAGTACTGACAAATGAACTGGACGGAGTGGTGTTCCAGTCCTCTCGGTGGCGTTCCCATGTAGAGGAATTCTTTGCACTCTGGAGAAAGCTCTTTTTCCACTTTGCCTATCACTGCTAACATTATGCTGAAAAGTAGAAAAGCTGTCTGTGCCCAAGCTGCCATAGCTAGGAGGGATCCTGAAGCCACTCTGGTAACAAGTTAAAGCTGTTAAATAGTATGTTAGGTATATTTTTGAGCTCTGCTACAAATGACTGCGTGCGTCTTTATGCTCAGTAAAACAGCTCATACACATTTCCCACTCTGCTCTCTGTAATCTGGCCTCAGTATGCAAAGTAATGCCATCTTTATACCTTATCATATCCACCCACAGCTGGCGAAACAGGGACTATGGCCAATGGTGCCTCACACTGGTTAGAGTAATGTTATTTCTTTGAACACATCCTCCCAGATGGTCAAGCATTTATCAAAAACACAAAGCTATACTTGCAATTTTAAAGTGCCTTGGGTTTTTAAAGATCGTTGTGCGTCATTATGAACTTTATATTTGCTACCAATGAAGTGTATACTCTGCTCTACTACTACTGATATCACTGACAAATGCAGAAAAAATACAAGTTAAGTATATCAGGGTTACATTAACATACATTTTTGTGTGTGTACACTCATGTTGTTAAAAACCCACCATCTGCCTGTTCTGCACAGCCTCATTTTTAACAGGCACGGTCACATGTATACAGTGAGTGTATCCTTACAGCCATCCTTTTTTTCAAAGTAGTAACTATTAATCGCTGCATGTGATGCCATGTGTAAGGTTTGGGGTTTTTTCTTTTTACAGAAACATGAGTTACACTCTCAGCTAAGGATGTAAATGCTGCAAGTACAGAATGCAGACTACTAAAATGACTACAATTGCTATGATATGATCATGGCTGCATTCTATGTTATCAAGACTGTTATGACTGTTGGTAGCAGTAGAATTCCCACAGAGCTGCATAAACTTGCTAACAGCTATCTCATCCCCACAGTTATTAATTCTAACTGCCTCAAAAATAATAACTTGCAGCACAACAACAGGGTAGTAACATGAAAGAACTTTTATTTGCAAAATTAAGAGATTACTAAAATAAAATACAGAATAAAATACATTATAAATAAAATACAGAATGATTGTGCCACAAAAGAGGCATATCCTGAGATATCATTAAAACCAGCTTATTTGTGTCCTCTGTAATGGACATTTGTTTTTGGTCTATAGCTTTTCACTCATTTGAGCTTGTCCTGATGTACTAAATAGAGGAAATACTGGGCTTTCCATTGATATCTCATGTGTTTGGGCGGCCCCTTTTAGCTCCAAAGAGGAAGGAAATCACAAAAAAGTTCAAAGTTCTTCTCAGGAAGAAATAACAAAATCAAATACATGATTGTGACCAAATGCATATTTTCAACTTTCCAGACATAGAAGCACTCATTTTTTCCAGCAGCAATATGTGACATGCTGTTTTCTATCTGCTGGTCATCCTGTGAAATGCAAAATAATGAAACATTTTTGGATAAAGACAGAATATAAGTTAAAGATACTCGTGGTTGCTCTGTTCTTATATATGGCTATAATTTTCTTTCCATGGAGGAATTTCTGAAAATTGTATTTTACTATATAAATAAGTGCACATTTGAGCTTTATTTCTTCAGCATTACCATATACAGCACAGGTCAGTAACAGTCAAATTCTTCTCCGTCACCTAGATCAAAAATGAGGTAGAATATTTAAGCACAATGTTTTAAATTTGGTTTGAACATCTGGACTCTGAAATTGAGCACTTTAGAGTTCATAATACAAATAGAGTCGAGGAGAACAATAGGTGGGATAAAGACAAAGATGTGGACAAATTACAAGTCAGGTCATTTTGGCTTGAATGTATTCAGTTTAAGTGCAGGAAATTTTAACAGCTATGGCAATTACCCCAGGAAGGATTTAATAAAGATAATATTGGGTTCATAATTGGTTTCCATAAAGGCAGGATTAATAAATTGTAACAATTCAATGGCTCTATTCCTTTCTAACTGAATTATACTTTAATTTATTCAATAACATGTGAAGCAGGATTGCTCAACACTGTAAAGTTGGCTTAGTCTTGTTTTTGCAATAGATGCATTTCAACATTTCTGCATTACTCTGCATCCTGTTAAAAAGTCTGCAACTTTTTTTCATGTATGAAACCCTTTTTTATTGCCAGTGTGTGAAACAGACTGCAATGTGACTTTAAAATATACTGTTTGTTAATTTCTGTGTTGCCTCTAAGAGCCTGTGAGTGAGACAAGGACATGACTATTATGGTCACAATGCCTCTCCTCAGCTCCCAAAGATAGCACTGACCAGCTTTAGCTAAGTATAGCATACAAATGGACTCAAAATAGAAAACCTTAGCAAGCAAGCAAATTAGCATTAGCCAGCGAGCTGCCAGTTTCTCCATAAAAGTAGGGTAAGCTAACACTAGCCAGAAAGCTAATGGCTAGTTTTATCTAATGAAGCCTGTCTATCTGTAGGACAAAAACAGCAGAGAAAGCAGGACAGACTTCAAGTCAATTATAAAGTTTTTCTAAAACCAAGTCATCTTTCTTAAAACACCTCTGGGTAGTTGTTTGGGCTTTTAATTTGATTCATTAATCACTAAACATTAACTTTAACAAAATAATTGTCTGATTTTTTTTAAGTGGTTAAAAACGCTGAAGAATATTTTTTAGAAAACATGTTTTCCTTTTATTCAGGTTTTCTCTGAGCTGGCTCATGTTAGCTAACACTAGCTTGGCTACTAACTGCAAACTAGCTTTTGACAAAATACTGTTTTTCATGTAGAAGATCAACTATGAAAATTCCATCATACTAAAACATTGGTAAGGTCTCTCTTCTTCTTTAAGGGATTTTCTGCCACACATCCCTTGTAGAATATGGCCATGTCACTGTCTATGTCAGTCTGGCTCCTTAAGAATGTCTCCAGAGTCTTTAGAGGTACCTCGACTACACTAAATCCAGCCTGTTCATTCAGTGCATAGCCGCCGTAGCTAGGGAACATAAACCTCACTTCATATGGTGAGTTATGATCAAACTGTGGACAGCAGTATGCCAGCCATAAGTGTTTTGGAATGATGAGACGGTCCCTGTTATTACGCTGAATGGCAGCCCCTGAAACAGTCACCCCTGTCACTACAAAAGATTTGCCGTGGCAGAAATTGTTGAGACGTCGGCGAACGATGTCTAAGTATGGGTTCCAAGAGGTTTCCAGGAAATCTGTGATCAGTGGAACTATGTTGGTCAGGGTGTAAGTGGAGGACTTGTCATCTGGTTCTGCTTGGTGCAAGTCAGGGTTTAGTGGGCCACGTCGATATCCTACGGCATCCGTGTAGTCCTCTAAAACAAGCTGGCTGTCCTCGATCAGAGGGGGAGTCTTTTCACTCAGGGGAAGTGCCTTCATGTTACTACTCTCATCATTTGAAAGCAGCTGTAAGAAGAGGAAGTAAAAGAAACATGACATTTAGCAATTTTAAAGTCCTCAATCCACAGGGCAAGACACTTAAATAAGAGCAGTAAAGCCTGGAAGCATCTTAATCTAAGGCAGGTATTACACATCATATTTCACAGCCTGATTGTTTGTTCACATGACAGTTAAAAAATATAGGTGTCAGATTCTTAATCCTGTGTTGCCAGATTCAGGTCAGCTTAAAAAAAAGAGCCAGATCCAGGAGGTCAGATGTACCTTACCATAACCCAACCAACCCTATTCTGGATGCCGAAACTGAACACACACACATCTCTCACACTAAAATATAATTGGAAAGCTGGTTGGCAGGGATACCAAAGTAATTATGGTTTATAATGACTCACATCAAATGAGCTAGAAAAAATAACTTGCCTCATGCGCTATGGATGAATACAGTGAATGTGCTACAGAAGAAATGTTGAAGCTAGACATTGATTTTAAAGATGTTATAACATTAATATCAATGTTTTCTTTCACTAAAGTGATGAATAAGAATATGTATCAACATTCCAAGCTAGTCTTTTAAGTTATTAAATTATCATGATTGAGCGATTATTTCAACAGTACAATGCTGTCAAAGCTTAAAACACTCAGAATATTGAGATATGTGCTTATTCAGACTTAGTGAAAACAGATGAAATACGGTGATTTATGTGAAATCAATATGTAGCAAGGAGCAACAATTAGTCAAATTCAGCGCCAGAAGGTATTTCTTTTAGCCTTGAGTCCAAGGCTGAACCAGAGCCAGAATACACCAAGCCTTAGCACTTGAGGCAATTTATTTCTTCTGGCCCATTGGATATGAGTCATTATAAACCAAACCTACTTTGGTAACCTAAGAGGCTCTGTTAATCAGCTTTCTTAGAATACATATTTAGCCAACACAAACAAGCTTCGACTTTAACTCTCATCTTTCAAACTGCCAAACTGTGTCTTTAAAATAGAGGTGTGTTTGAGGGCATGTCTGGGTGATTAACAGCTTATACTGTGCTGTTGAGTCTTTGGTAACAAGCACCAGACTGATTTGAAGTAAAATTAACTCATGTAAACGAAAGTAACTCTGGGAAAAAAATATAAAAATTCTAGTACCCGGTATATGCACTGTTCTTGTATAGATTAGATTTTTTAAACAAAATGTTATCATGCCCCAAAACATGTAACATCTCTTCAAAAAGTGGCAAGTTATAGCTACTGTGCTGCTCTGAGGCTCTACCTGAGGCTCATACATCCAGGGGGTGTCCATCCTCCTCTTCCCGTCAGACTTCTTAAAGATGTAGGCCGAGTAGAGGGGGAGATGGCGACTGCTGTCATACAGTGTGGCGTAGCGAAGTTTGTCTGCATATTTCTGGCAGATCCACTTGAGGCTTGTTCCTCTGATCCCTGCAGGCGGGGTCTGCATGTAGAAGAATTGGCTGCACTCTTTGAAGCTCTTGGACACGGTGGCGCTCACCAGGTGGGACGCCATCAGCAGGGTGATGGGGAATAAAGACGTGAAAAACAGATGCATCCTCACACAGCTGGAGTTGCCTGAAGAAAATATAACTGGGTTATTTCTTTATCGCGTCTGACATGTTTGCTATGGCTGTTGCGCACCAATAAAAGACCGAGAGACTCAGACTCCATACTCCGGTTCGGCTTAACGTGTCATCCTGTATCAGCATTTCCTTCAGCAGGCTAGTACAATGACAGCTGGACAGAGACGTTCTATGCAAAGCAGCAGTGGCTCAGGTTGGCCTGGTTGGCTGGATACCTCACTTATCTGGTTTAGTCATGCAAGTCTGCACCTTTCTACCTTTCTAAAAATTACATCACCGTGTTCACTCTATAGGCTAGGCTTCCTACACCCGTGTGTTGTTGTAACTTTATATTTTCTATATTTCATGCAGCACATGGTCTTATCAGTATGCACTATGTAAAAATGTAAACTCCAAAGATACTGGACACCCTGGATGGATGATATGGATGTTGTACAATATAAAACGTTGGGGTGTTGTAAATGTAACTCAAAGCAGGACACAATGATTTACAAGTTACTTCCTCTTGAGTTTGCAACTAGTCATAGTAATGTCTGACTTTGCTTTATAATTTGTGTTATCGCAGTTCGTTTCTAAATTAGGATTCCTTAATATTAGAAATTTCCATTATCATGCTCCTGCACTGGTCGTCTCCTGTGGCCTAACACTTCTCTGAATCGAGGATGGGCTGGATTCATTTGAGCTCCTGAAGTCCTGTTCTTCTGTCAGTATTTAAGGACCAGCTCCACCACCAGATTGTCGTCTTCACTAGAGTGGTGATCCATCTCCTTGATGACCTTTGTGCCTGCATTCTCCAAGCACTGATGTCCTCTTTTTCTCAAATTCCTGTGACTCTCATGTGGCGGAAGAACAAACCATCTGCAAGATGCAATCACATGTAACCGTCAAGCTGGTCCATGTTTTCAGGAAATCCTTGCTTAAACACTCACCTCAGCAGCTCACTTGCCTGCCCATCCTCCAACAATTAGGAAAGCCTGCAGAGATCGGATCAGTGGCCCTACCCATAGTAAGCATCCTCACCACCTTCTGACACCTTTCATCAACAGCTCAGCATCAGATTCTGTCTGGACTGACTTTCTTTTCCTCTGTCCTAGGGTAATTCTACCAAGTAGCTGGCTCCATTCCCGTGGATCCGCAGTTCCTCTGTTTTTGCTCAATGCTCTACGACATTAAAGCCCCTTAACAGTCAAATACTCACTCTTGGGTCTTGCTTCAGAGTCTGTTGGTAATGGCTTTAAACGCCTTGACAAAAATCTCCGTAGCCAACAAACATAAAAACTCAATTTAATGTTTTGAAGTAAAAATTAATTCCTGGACTGTTAAAAACAACGGATTATATTTTACAGTGTTCTGTCTTCTGAGATTAAACACTATGTCTATATTAAATATACATATGCATCATGTGAGGTGATGTAAAAGTGTAAATAACGCAACAAAATATCTAATTAACAATTGAATCACTTCTTGTCTGTAAAAAAAATCTGAAGAATGAAATAATGTAATGTTTGGTTAGTAAAAAATATCACTTTACATTGTACCACAGTGTTCTACTCTTACTTCCAGCTAATGTAACAATAACCTTTTCAGAAATGCTGAAATGGTCCAACTGAGAATAATAAACTCAGCCGGCTTCTTCCTGCACCTTTCATTCACAGCATCTCAAACAGTGCTGCTGGCTGTGTGCCACGAGGCCCACTTTCCTGCTTCACTAGCCAAGCTGAACGCTGCAAGAACAGCACCTGGGACCAGGCTAGCTGGACATGGCTTTGATGTGATTGCTGTGAAGCATAAGTGAGCCCATGTAACTGACATGAACATCTGGCAGCCTTCACAAAATCCTTCATAGGGGGAAACTCCAGAGGTGTTAGTGCGGTTGCAGAGAACTGGGTACGCCTGAACCCAGACATGAGCAATCATTCTGCATGAATCCAGTGTGGAATTCATAGGACGATGTAAAACCATGACAAGCTGGGACATGACCTGAAGACCAGAAAGACGTTAAGAATTAACTCTATCAAGACTGGTGATATTAAAGTTTGGGCACTTCAAAAAACAATTACGTTTCTGCAGACAGTTTGAGCAGAGGTTCAATAATGTGGTGGTAGTATAACTAAATTCCTCTGCTTAATCAAAGCCTTCAGAAACTTTAAGAAAAGGTTGAGAGGCAAACAATATACCACCATCTACAGCTGCAACATCCCCTACCAGCTGACTGGTAGAGGGTCCACTGTCTCTGTCAAGGGGGCCAGTGCCCACAGGTTTTCCCAAACTGATGGTGTTATTAACCATCTGAGCATTGTCCAATATGTGCTTCATTTGATTAACATTGAGTTGAAAACTATTTACTTTGCAATATATGGCATATTGGAATAAAATATTAGAGAATCCACCTCAAGAAAAGCTGATATTGTTTCAGTTTGTTTTTTAAACAAACTGAAGGTAATCCACATTCCATATTGAAATTTGCAACTAAGTGTTTTGATGACACTGAGATAATATGAGAAAATATTTATATGCAATGAAATTAGTCATCTTCAACCTGTTTTCTTTCCGCTGTCATACAACAATTAGAAGTTGTAAGATTTTTTTGTGCAAAATTATCATACATACTATTGTAACTATTATTCGTTTTTAGTTTTTAATAAACTACATTTCTGAAATTTACTTTACCAGCAACTGAAGAGGGCAGGACTGCTACTTTCATCTTCATTAATCCCCATTTAAACCATCCGGTTGTGTGCACACTTGTGCTGCTGTGCATTTAACAGCACCCTCTAACGACTAACTCCCACAACTACCGCCAGAAAAGCATTGCGCACGCTCAGTAAGTGTTTGCTGCCAGCACTGCGAGGCATACAATTCACTGTTGAAACAATATTTAACTGTGCTTTTACGCTCAACGCTACTGACAGCAGCGTTTGTGAATGCAAGTTGAATGGAAGTTAATTTCATTGCTATTCTGTGACTGTTGCCTCGCGAGTTTGCATTGCTCTGGCTGTGTTGTGCATTTAATACAATTGCGTGCTAACAAATGCTTTCGCTCGCCAGCTTACTGGCTAAATAACCCTTCCGGACGTTCTGCCTGTAAAAGCATCGCGGCGTGCAGTACACTCCTGTGTCCAGGCTGGTAAATAGGGGTGTGTTTGCCCTGCTACAGCATTGGTTAGGCGCTTGTCAATGTCCAGTCACGTGGTGTCACACTGACGGCCATGTTTCCGAAACACAAACAACAAGAAGAGCAGCGACTGGGAGCCAGCGGACACATACTGATACGCAGAAGCGACCGTTGGTGGAGAGGGGAAAAAAATAATAAATAAAATACAGAGCACGACTTTCTGAAAGTACTATTCTGTCGAATGAATACGTTTACAGTGTTTAAAGAGACCAATGCATTCGATAAATTGGCTGTAGACACGCCGTGCAGACAAGCAGTCTGGTAGCTATAAACAGTGAAGGTAAGCCATGGTTCCTCTTTGCTGCCTGTCTTTTAGCTAGCTGGCTAACGGGAGCTAACATGCTAATAGCTTCTGCAGCTCGAACGGGTCGGTGTTATCTGTCATGAAAAAAAAAACATTTTCACTGAGTTGTTTAAGAGCTAAAATTCTGTTTCTGCTGTTGTTTGTTTTGTTTACAACGCATTAGTACCGACAGCGGAGTGGCGCTGGTGGTCGTCCGCACATTAGCGGAGCAGGCCGGGGACTGAGATCCCAATACTCCGCCCCCTTTGCCGACATATCTGGTGTCATTTGAACCTACAAGCCAAGGCCTTTACGATCAGTGCATACCTTGTGCTAAGTTACGAAGCAAGATAGCTAGCAACTGCTCATATGCAATAGAAATATGATATCGAGGCCAGTGATGTTGTAACTAGGGCTTTATTGCACTTTGCCCACAAATCAGTTCGCTCTAATTGGCTTGAGAGGCGAGCAGGGTACGCGCTAGCGTAGCTCGCCACAACTGTCGGTAGCTAACGTCAACTCCGACTGTTCTGTTTAAATGTTAGCCACATTTAGCACCATCGGTTTAGTTAATTTAGTCAGAGTTACAAGTTTGCTCGCACTTGTATCACTTTGAGCCACTGGTACCGCTCCCTTTTACTCAGAGTGGAATCTTTATCCCGCCACGTTTTGGAGTGCATGAGTTTTGCTAATATTTATACGCACAAGAAATCCCATATTCCGACCTTGCATTATTTATTTAATTATTTATTTAATTACTTATTTATTATAATTTTTTAAGCAAAGTTGATACAGGGTATTAAACGAAGTAAAAAAAAAAGTCTGTTGGACGGCGCATAAAAGTAAAGAAAAATTTGCCATATCTGCTAGGAGCTTAAAGAGCAATAAAGTGTCATTTTATTCGGTGATTCTCTGTGAAATTATTTTCTTTCTGGATTTCCCTTAAGCCATAACTGATCTGGCCATTATAACTGGAGCCTGGTATTACAGGTGTTTTTATTGTGCTGCTTTTAAATTGACAATTGGTACACCTGCGAAGTACACCTGTTTAAAGTACAGTACTCATGTAAAAAAAAAAAAAAAAAAGTACTTTGCATTCTGATCAGGAGCCTGAACATGTCTGACAAACACAAACTGGGAACTGTGTGACTGGAATGGTTTGAATCCTGTTTTAAAGGGCATGTTTAAATTTTCCTGTTCACACATGACAGTTCATTAGGTCCTACTGTCTTTTAAATTCATGTAGAAGTTTATATGCTTTTGGTTTACAAATGCATAAAATGGTCTTTCCCCCCAATAATTCAGAAGAGAAATTTAAATTAGGATTTTATATTTGCTGTATATTGGAATGTAAACTGGACCTGCTCAGTATCTTCCATTTGTCTTAAACATGTCTGTATCGCAGTGTTAATAGTTTAATGTGGACTGCTCTTAAATCTGCTTACTCGGTAATTATTAAATTCTCCTTTTTAAATTTTTCTGTTTTCTGTCTTTAAAATCTTTACCAGTTGCAGTGATTATGCACTGAGTAGTTCCATCAATTTGTATTGCCTTCTAAAATGATAATGAATGTAATAACTAATGTAAATAAGGCAATCATATCTACTGGCAATGTAGCAGATTTCTTATAGGTACAAAAGTTCAATTAAGACCTCGATTTTCCTACTTTTTTTTCCTTTTCTTTTTTTTTTAAACCAAGAAAACAGGGATATGTGAGCAGTGGGGCTTTTTTTTTTAACTGAACTTTAGTAATACAATAGGAGGATGTACTGTGCAGTTGCTAGGAAATTGCATTCATTTGTAGGTTGAGTGGGTTAGCGGTCTTTAAACAGGTGAGCAGATTAATTAATTGGTTTTAGACATTTGCTTTAAAATAACAAAGGCCAGCATCCTAGCTGCTAGGATTTCCTGGAGAGAGGTTTAGGTGAAAAGTTTAAAAAAAGTTTCTGTCTGTATTTGAGATGCTCTGATTAAAAGGGCAGCAACTACATTGTTAGTGGGGGTGTCCAGTTGAGTCTCAAAATTATATCCAAAGAAAATTTGCAGTAATTATATTTTACAGAAACAATACTGAATGTTGAAAAATGCAGGCAGCAGTAGGGCTGGGCGATATGGCCTAAAATTCATATTGCGATATAATTTGAAGCATGTGCAGTAACGATATATATCGCGATATATTCTTTTCTTCTGTATAACGTATTTTCCGCACTATAAGGCACTTAAAATCCTTTAATTTTCTCAAAAATCGAGAGTGTGCCTTATGTATGAATTCTGGTTGTGCTTACTGACCTTGAACCGATTTTGGCTGCAGAAATCTGTTAAAAAAATGTTTTAGTTCAACTTTGGTAAGCCGCACTGCTTGATGGATTGTCAGAGCATTACGGCTGCCGTAGTGAGGAGCTTCGCGGAGTAATCTGGGTCCAAAACTCCGTCCGCTTCAGGTCCCAAAGTCAAACGAACACTAAGAGTTAAAAACGGTCTAAATTCTTTCATCTTTAATTAAATCATCAGCATTGCTGCTTTATCGGGTGTAACAATTAAGTTTAACATCCAGGCATCCATGAAAACAGAATTTATTAAATTTAACGGAGTTACAAGTTAACAGGAAGTTAGCTCGCTAGTTTACACCTAAACATTTCATACCATGTTCTGACTGAGAGATTTTTGAAACTAATTAAAACGTACAGCTCTGCTACCACTTCCAACATAAATGAAGACGGAAAACTAAACAGCAGTGGCGTTTGCAGGGTTACTGAAGTTGGACTACCTGGTATATAATGTTGTCTACGTGATTGCTAGCGACACAGCTATGTTAGCATAACATTAGCACAGTGAAGCTGGAGGATGAACGCCAACTTTTTTTCCACTCGATAAAAGTTAACGTGAGGGATTCTGGTGGTCAGGGACAAATACAATCGCATAGCAGGATGCTATAAACAGGCCAATGTTTATGACATCATTAACATGCGCTATCGCGATAGAGCGATATAGTCAAAATCTCTATTGTTGGCCAAATTTATATAGTTTCTGTCGTATATCGTTTATATCGCCCACTCCTAGGCAGAAGCATTTATAAGTGTAACTAAATGAAGTGCATTTTCCATCCTTATTTTCTGGTGAGCTGTCACTGATGGCACGTGTACTAATTTGAATTGTGAGTCTAATGAAACAACATGCGGCAGCGTTTATAGTTAAATGTTAGTGACACAGTTAGCCCAGGTAGTGTTTTCCCTGGAAGTTTTAAGCAATAGTGTGAATAAGTGCGTAACACTTTAGTTCAGCAGTAAATAAAGTTAAAGAAGCTGCACAATATTGTCACATAAAAAAAAGCAGTATTTTTTTCCCTGGTATTTTCTATCTAAGGCTGAGCTTTTTAAACAGGTGCTTAAGTCTTTTTTCATGTAACTGCATCAGTAATTTCCTAATTTCCATCCACTTTGTTCTTCTTTTTCATAACAAGTGCAGCTAACCATGCTAGGTTGAGTCATTTGTAGCCTGGTTGTAGTTGGCGGTGTTTTTGGTTCTTTTTCTTCAAGTCATGAAAAGTTTGTTTCCACCTTTGGCAGGAGCAGTTTTCTTTTTTTTTTTAGCATAGTGCTTTGTTGGAGGTTGTTTAAGTAGCTCAGTCTTTAGTTAAATAGTCGTTGGAGAATGACATGTGACTCTTGCTCTCAGACATGTCTGGGCCTTGTCTTGTTGTAGTGCACACTAGGGATTGTAAATGCATGACTTACTATAGCAATGATATTGCACTGTGGCGGTTTTATAAGATGTGAAAATATTTTATACCAATATTATCGTGGAGGATGGCACAGCCCCAACTGTAAGAATAATAAAACCTACAGCTTCTCTCAACCAGTGTGTGTCATTGGCTAACATTATCAACAGAAGAGCTTCTTGGCTTGGTTGCAACAGGGTTCATCTAAAAAAAAAAAGGAAAAACAAAAAAGGGAGAGGAAAAATTGGCTTCAAACCATCGCAGCCAACATCATTTTATCTTATTTTTTAATTTATTTATCTATTTATTTTCACATAGATTGTCAGTTGTTGGGAATCTTTTGTTTCAGTTTAAATAAATCAAACTGTAATAAGCCTGAGTAAAGTTTTCTTCTCTTCATGCTTTCCTCATGTGCAGTATTTACTACCAACATAACTAAGCGTGTAGCAAAACAGCGCATTAGAGGGCAGAGAAAGTAGCATCCGTGCAAATGCAAGATGACAAAGCTAATTTAAAACGAAACCGATTGAAACAGTAATGTCTATTTTCTCTAGTTTGCTAGCACCATGTTGCCAATCTCTGTAAAGTGCGTAGGTAACCTTGCAAGTGTCGGTTATATGCAATGATGGCCATTTAATAAAATGTTGTGAAAACTTGTGAACTTAACCTTTTTTGTTCAGCGTCTGTGGTGAGGGAATATTGAAGGAAAGTAGTCACCAAGATGGGAAGAAGCTGGAAAATATGGCTTGTGTTTAGTCATCAGTGTGCAAACCTAAGTGGTGTTCATGTTAAAGGGGCAATATATGTATGTATGTGTATGTGAGCATTTGCTGCTGAAGTTTAGTTGCCTGGATATTGCTTTAGTTGCCATGACATTTTGAGGAATCATCCCCAGCCAGCTGCATGGTTTAGGAAGCATCTGGTTCACAACATGACTGAAATAGACTCGGTGTATTTCAGGATGGAAAATCTCCTGTGAGCAGCAGAAATGTTGGAGTATGACTGAGTGCTATACTAGAAATAGTTTTCATTTATTCAGTGAAGGAATACCACAGCACTTTCCCCTCAACTCAGAGTGCTGCAACACATTGATCAAATTGGGTATCTGTTGGTGAGTCCCAGGCACGCTGCGTAAATGGTATGTCGAGTCTTTGCGGAGAAAATCAAATTATGGTTCCTTCACTCACTTACAACAGAGGTGGACTGCCAAGCGGTGAAAAAGCATCTCAAGAGCAGCAGCTAATTTATGAAGTGTTTACTTCTTCCCATTTTTCTTTGAAATTTTATATTTCTCTCATTCTGTCTCTGTTTAACAGTATTTTGTTTTCTTTTTTTTTTCCAGTGGTGCAAAGGGAGGAGGTCAGGAAATAAAGGAGTTACCTAGAAGGTCTCCGTCAGTCCACATTTCAGTTGGAGCGAGAGAAAACGGCACAGAGGGAGTGAGAGAAAGGAGAAGAGGAGTGCGAGTCGCGTCTGCTCTTGGCAGCTGTTCCAGCAGCCTATTTCATTGTTTTTTCGGCTGTTATTTTGTTCCTGCGTCTTTTGATCAATCAGTTCATATTTTTAACGTTAATGTGAGATATAACTGCTGTAAAAAAACAAAAAGGAAATCGCAAACAAAAAAAGAAGACATTATTAGCAAGAGTGTTTTATTTTGTTCCATTGTTAATTTCTAAGGTTCTTTTCGTTTCTTTTTTATGTTAACAACCTTTTTTGGCTGTGAGTAGCAGGAGCTTCCATTCTCCAAACTTATCATTGAAAGCCCTTCCTTAGTTAGGACCTGATAACCTGGTATTCCTCAAGCACCTGAAACTGGCAGCTATTCTCTTTGTGTGTTTGGGGAGCTCTGTGACCACAGCTTAAGCACCACTCAGCCTTCTAGTCACCTAAGCCTAACTAAAGCCAGCCAGCTCGAGCCTGGTCCAGCCCAGTCCAGCCTGCTCCGATTATCTGGACAGGGTAAGGAACCGTTTTCTTTTGTTAACCCTCCTTTTCAAAGTTGCATTTTATTCGTCACAAAAGAGAAAAAACACAAAGAAATCTGGATACTTTTTTCCTCCTTAGATACTCAGTTCTGTGTGGACGTGAGGAATATGACTGCTGAGACTCTTAACTTCGGCCCAGAATGGTAATATTTGTATTTTATTTTCTTATTTATATATTTCCAATTTTTTTTATAAAGAAATATTTCCCAGAGGAACCAAGTGCTTATTTTGTGTTTGTTTTAATTTGTGGGGGAAAATTAAAAGCGGATGAGTTATGCTGAGTGCCATTCTGTTTTTTTTATTTTTAAGGAAACTTTGGACATAATGAAATGTGCAGGTTTAAGCAACCTCCAAATGACCTTCTTGAATGTGGCCGTTAAATCGCAATGGCAATTTGCTTAAGTCTTATAACGTCCTGTGTCAATTGGACTCGTTCCCCTGAAAATGACACTAGGAAAAGATCAGGGGTTAGTGAAGTTGGTTAGGTTATAAGCTGCTGTTCGATCAAATTCAGCTCAACCAAAACGGCTCAGTGTCCGTACCAAAAACCATGAAAACAAAGGCCCAAAATGGAAGCGATGACCTGAAATATTTAGATTATTTTTTGATGGTCTCTCATTAATGTAGAGCTGATGTCTTTTGGTTTATGAGTTTTTGTTGGACAAACTGAGTTGTGTGAAGGTGGCACCAGCATTACCTGAGAAAATCATCGTAAGAGTAAATCGGTATGAAAACGGCTGTTAGAGATGCTGTTAAGTAACCTTAGCTGTGCAGATGGCATAAGCAGCCTTCATTCTTCAGTTGGCTTCAGGGTGTTGACCTATCCTTTGTGTGTGGATTGGCAATGTGACCAAGAAATGAACACTTAAATTGAAATATAAACATTTGTAATGTCATAACTTGGTTGGATCTTTCTGCAGTTTGAATATAGGCGGCCAAGTTACCACATAAGACAATATGTTGTAACAGGAGACAGCATGCAGTTCGTTTACAAGTGTGAATGAATCATGCTCGTGTAAACTGTAGTTCTCCCCTGAAGGCCTTATTTTCTGTTTGATCAAACTTCAGTTGGATAAAACTGACTTTGTTGTGGCTTTAGTCACCATGTTAGCAGGTAAGCTAATGGTTACCATTAGGTGAAATTACATGGTATACCCAAAGCACATCAGCTACCTAGCTAAGCCTAGCTTCGCTACTCACTTTTCATAAGTGAAATGTTGTCTGAAGTCAGTTCTGTTGTCCTTCTCTGGAATGTGTGTTTGAGCTTTTGTGGACTCGGTACTACTCTTGGCTAGTGTTGCTCACTGTTGGCGCTCGGAGTAGAAGAGAGCGACACTAATGGTAGACACTAAGAATCGAGCATAATATTCTCGGATTCTTACAATAAATTCTCGGTCAGTCTTCACACAGAAATCATTACACAGGTTCTTAAAGGCAACAAATAGTACAGAGGAAGGTCTCAGTTTTAAATTCCGTTACAGTCTGTTAACACAGGGGGGGGGGAAAAGACGTTGCTGAAGACGTTTAAACTTGATATGAAAGTGCTTTTAAAAATGAGTCTTGCTTGCAGGCGCCCCGCCGTGGTTAGTCATTTCAGTGGTAACAAAGTGTCGGTTTTGTCACTGCTCTCTCCTGTCCATCTCTCTTTCCTTCTGCTGTTTCTGTAGCTCAGTGAATGTTTGTGCAGCGATTAATGGGGGGGGCGTAGTCTGCAGTTTGGTAGCTCTCCATCTCTAACGGCCCGTGACTGCTGTGTGCATTCTTGGTGCAGTGCCAGTCTCACAGAATATTTTCTGCCTTTACACATCTGCAGCTGCTTTGCTCTCAGTGGCTCTCGTAGCTCACTTTCATCCTCGTACCCTTTTTAATATAGTTACAGAGCGGCCGGTTCATGTGCTCGCCACATACAGCTGCCTGACCAGCATGTTTACACGTCTTTAAAGGGCAGTTAACCTTACGAAATTATTTAGACCATTCGAGCTTTAGTTGGCAGCGCAGCCTGCAACTATGTTAGTCATTGTGGTCGAATTCAAAGTAAAATATTCGGCCATGCTTTTAGGTTGGTGTAGTTTCTCTTACTCCAATCTTTGTAAGACTCTCAAAGGATTATTCATGTAGAGATTTAAGTGTGTAGAGGATATTTGAATCCTTGTTAGGGAGGAAAGCTCATGTTTTGCTGCAGGTAAATGCAGGTGGGTACATATGATGCACAAATATTTCTTAGTAACCCACCCACTGGCTTGCTTCCTGAGCGCTTCTCTTATTATGCATATTAGTTGCTGCTCCACTTATTTTTATCCTCTTTGATTTGCTACATGCTACCAACTGGGCTTTCATGAAGCTTCCCTTTACCTTTCTACCCCCCACACCCTCCTCTCCATCTCTGAGCTGCATATGGTTTTGATGTGGAGCTGAGAGTCACTGACACACTCTGTAGAGGCATGTGAAAGGAGCCATTGTTAAACAGCAGGCCTTGGAAGTTGGCCAGCTAGTAATAGCTTTTTAAAATGAAATCTTGAGATTGGAAAGCTAATATATCGTCAGCATTGAGCCAAGTGTGTTCAGGGGGAGCTGTGTGGGAGGAATTTGTTACAGAACATTTACTAAAAAATTTTTCCTGCTGCAAGATGGATGCTATTAGTTATTTTTCTTCAATTGAGATTAAAAGGAATTCTATCAAGGTTACACAATTGCTCTGATTTTCGTGTGTGTGCGTGCGTTCAGAGCCAACTGGGGAATTTGCACAAAGTTATTTATAAAGCTTGTTTTTTACATTACATGTCAGAGATTGTTATTAGCTTGGGGGGAAAAGTAGAGCAAATACACAGCTTTGAAAGCTTTAGCATGCAGTTGCAAAACACGTATTTGTTGTACTGGACAGTTGCTTTAATTCCTGTTGTTGAAAGTAAAGTACTTTATCCTTTGTCTTTTACTCACAGGCTCCGTGCACTGTCCAGTGGGGGGAGTGTGACGTCTCCCCCTCCTTCCCCCGCCATGCCAAAGTACAAGCTGGCCGAGTACCGCTACGGCCGAGAGGAGATGTTAGCACTTTATGTCAAAGACAACAAGGTTGGTTAATAGTTTGCTCATTCTCGATTTATTACAGTCTATACCAATGTGAAACACTGAATCCCATTCACATGGGGCAAAAATGATGTAAGCTTACAGTCACCTGTTGACACAAGGAGATGGATATCAGCTAAAGCAGCGGTCCCCAACCTTTTTTGCGCCACGGACCGGTTTATGCCCGACAATATTTTCACGGACCGGGGTTTAAGGTGTCGCGGAAAAATACAACAAAATAAAACTAGTACCGGTACTGAAACAAAGAAGAGTTATTCATAACACACGTGAAAAGACCCAGGAAAACCGAGGTAATGATAAAAACAATAACAAAATAACGCTGAAAACCGATAAAAACCCTGAAAATCACACCTGAGCCTCAACTCTCGCGGCCCGGAACCAAACCGGTCCGAGGCCCGGTTTATGAGATGCCGGGCTTGGAGTACATTGACAAAAACCCTGCCTTTAATATCTGTCTATAAGCACAGAACACCGAACTGCAGTTCACCCCTGTTTGTGAGGGGCAGTCAATCAGAAGTAATTGTCTTAGAGAAGAAGAGAAGAGAGGATGGCCTTACAGGAAAACTGCTTCTTTCAGACAGAATAACCCGGCGGGCTGAAAATAAGGCTTACTCTGAATTGCGACTCATACAAAGCAGCATAAATAGTGTAGAACAAGGACCTCTCTAAAGTGCTGTATAAGTCTGTATCCTTAAACATATGAACATGTTTGAAGTCAGAGTTCAAGTTTTTAAGAGGTGGTTTTGTCCTCTTGTTGTTGCTTTTAGGTCCCAGAGGACATGCAGGATAAGGAGTTTGCTGCTATTCTGCAAGAAGAGCCCATGCAGCCACTGGCACTGGTGCCTCTCACTGAGGAGGAGCAGGTCTGCACCAGCCACACTCTCACAAACGCATATCTGCAAATGTTAAACTGTTTGAGCCCTATCTTGTGGTATCTCACCCTCATACAGATTCAGTTGACAGATGTGCCTGTGAGCTCACATTCCTCACATTCCTCTCTCCTTTTTTTTTTTTGGCTCGTTCAACTCACTCTGCAGAGGAACTTCTCCATGTCTGTGAACAGTGTGGCAGTGCTGAGGCTCATGGGAAAAGGAGTGGGTGGTGCGGCCCCAGCTGGAGTGGTCCGTGGACGAGGAGCCACACGGGGTGGTCGAGGTAACGGCAGGGAAAAAAAGTTGGATGAGGGACACAAGCAATAAAGTATAGCCCCGATTGAGCCTGTTCACAATCAGTTGTGCTGCAGAGTCCAACAACAACAACAGAAGGGCTGCTTAAAGCCCTCGGCTCAAACTACAATGGCTGCTGCCCAGCTAAAGTAAAACAGTTTATTTAAGGCAACTACTAAAGTGTTTATTTCCTTCTTTCTTCCACCATCTTGGTGAAACACACTTCCTCTTGGCCTGTTTAAAATAGTCCTCCTTTTGTCCAGCCGCAGCCTAAAAGCACAGGGCTTACGCGCTTACCTTGTCAACACATGCCAATGTAAACACATGCACAGTTCAGCCCAGCAAAGGAAACCACAAAAGAAGAATGATGTTCGATGGTGTGTTGATGTGTGCACCTGCCTGCAGGATGAAGCTACTTAACCACACATGCCTTGTTCTAATGTGTATAAACAGGCCGAGGCCGTGGTGAAGGTGGATTCTACCAAAGAAGTATTGAAGATGCCGAGGTGGGTTTCGGTCGCAGCGTCCGAGAGATTCACCGCAGCCAGAGCTGGGACGACCGGTAAGGATACACTGCGCACGGCACCTGCACTGTCCTTAAATTGTTGGTAAGGTCATGCAAATAATGACTCCAAGTGCTCTGTTGCACAACAGAAGCCTGTTTTATCATTACTCAGAGCAGCTGTCAAGCAGTGCAGCCTAGTCTGTAATCCTTTCAGGTATTTTTTGTATTTCTTTCAGTTTTCCTTCCAAGATCTGGATAAGCTGTGCAAATGTATTGTCTCCAGTGTGAGGTGTTGGTTGCACACACTGCTCTTGGGTTAAAAACTGGCCCATGTTTTCTTCTGCTAACTGGTCTAATTTTCCCTTCATTTCCCTCCTTTTCTCAGGGGTGAGCGTCGATTTGAGAAGCCGCTGCGGCGGGAGGTGGGACGTCCTGGCTTTGAAGAAACTGGAGGTCCCGTGGGTCCGGTGAGGAAAGAGTACACAAGGGCTGACAGTGATAACTGGCGCACCCTACGGGAGGAGCAGGAGGAAGACGAAGGGGAGCCGGGCAGTAACTGGAGACTTGCTGGATCCCGTAGGGATGGTATGATAAGCACAAACGTTTTTTTTTATTGTCATAAACTCTGCTTTGTTTATTCCTCTTTCTGCTGTCAACACAAGCTAAGACTTGGATCAAATTTTTAATGTTCCTTTGACATAAACCTTTTGCCCTAACCCATTAGTGTGGAAGCTACACTTTGGTATAGCCTCATTAAAATCACTAAGATGGAGCATCACTGAGATTTATATTACTCATCATTCCACTGTTATATTACTGTGTTTTTAAGCCTATGTTAACAATGTGTGTGTCAACTTTAGCTTAAAGGACATTGTACTGGCATCTAGTGGTCAGTGATGGGAAGACCGAGCAGCTGGGTTTAGGTTAAACTAAAGCTTCCTGAGTTTCTGCAGACTCAGCAGTCGGCTTCAATGAATCATGATCTTTCCAAACCAGATATCTTGAAAATGAAACTCCAGATTGAGTTAAATCAGAAAAATAAATTTCTGAGTGTAGCTCAGGTCAGTTTTGAAGCTAATAACTTTCCATTTGTTTACCAGATGGTGGTCCTCGCTCAGCGGGCTGGCGGGACCACAGTGGTCCAGGAGAAGGTCGGAGGAGGAAGTTTGATTTCGACTTCCGGGACTCTGACGGTCACGGTGGCGGGCGTCGGCGCGCAGGCAGCGATGGTCTAGAGGACGATAGGGACGGCCTGCCTGAGTGGTGTACAGATGAGGAGGATGGGGAGATGGGCACTTTTGACTCGTCTGGAGCGTTCATGCCTATGAAGGTACTCAGAATGATGTTTCTGTTACTGTTATGATATTGTTTTAATATTTATTTGTTGGGATTGCTTCACTTTTTTGGTCTGTGTCTTGTATCAGAAGAGTGGCAAGGAGACAATCCTGGAGGAGTTTGAGTTTAAGGGGATTGAGGAAGAGGAAGAGGAGGGAGACAGCTTTGCTGATATGGAGAGGAACAGCGCTGAAGGAGACAAAGACAAGGGTGAGGCGAGACCGGATGTCTTTATTTGATCTTACATTTACATGTTGTCTTTTATCTTTTACCTTCACTGATCATAGTCAATGGAGGATTCATTACTTTTTTTCCCCTTCCTTTCTTCCACTCCTGGCCTCACAGAGATTAAAGAAGCCATCTTTATTGTTGGAGATGGTGAGACAAAGCCAGCATCTCCTTCGTCTTCTCCAACAGCTCACTGTCCCCCTCCATCGCTGGAGTCCCAACCCAGCAGTGCTAATCAAGTGGTGGATAATGCCCAGCTGAGCAACAGCCAGTCTGTGAAGGCCAGCAGCACGTCTGGTGAAGGTAGGTCATGTTCCACATACCTCTGTGTTAGTGTGCCAACAGGACAAAACGGCAATATTATCTTTTTAAAAAAATTTGTTTTAGGCAATTTCATTAATGTGTTAAACTCTTATAAGAAAAAAAAGAACATGTTCACTGTCTATATCAAATATACATGCTTCTGCATTTCAGTAATTATTAGACTGTTTAATTTTGTATAAATCCGGAATAAAGTTATTTAGGCAACTTTTTATTGTGCAATGATTTAAATTAAAAAAAAGGCTTCTAAAGTGAGAGATCCTGAACCTTTGGTTTCATGACCTCAGCCCTTTCAGTCTCAGGTCGGCGTGTTTGAGCAAGGAAATTCAGCCATGTTGATATTTTGGTTTGAAATAGAATATGTTTGCCTCAGTCATTTGATACTTTGTTTACTGAACCGGCTGCTGGATGTGACACAGAGCCAGTAGGCGGCTCTACCGCTCACATCAAACAACACCAAACGCTAAACTATAAATAGAAACACTAAAAATAGGGCCCATTGTTTTACTCGTTTCTTCTTTTTCTTTTCATGTGCGTATGTCAGATGCAGCTCCATTAGGGGGCTCCAAGGCCCAGCTGAGTCCCAGCGGCGCAGCCACCTCCTCCAGCCTGCCTCCTCCACCCCCATCATCTGCTGCTCCTCTACTCCCGCCATCTGGAGGAGACGCTGAGGACGACGAAGGCATGAAACACCTGCAGCAGGTAGGAGCAGCAAGAGGAACATTTCAGACAAATTATGTAATCATGTCTAATCAAACTACATTTCACAGCCTTCAGGTGAGGGATGAAACTGGTGATTATTTTGCTGCTGAATATTCAAAACCAGTACTGCACTTTTCTTTTTTTGACTTTTGATAAAGCTCACTGCTTTGAATAAAAACGCGATGGTTAGGGGGGAGGCTGCAAATATAGAGCAGTTCATTTGATGCAGATTGATGTGCCAGAAACTGAAAAGGACGTCTGCATGTCTGTTCTGTGCTCTTCTATATATTGTTTATATTTTCACATATGTTACTTTAAACAAGCATCACTAACATAACCTTGTCTGACTAGGTCTAAAACCTGCTGAGCTTTGTTTTAGCTGGTATCAGTGCATTCAAAGTTGTGAGTCTTAGCTGTACTATTAGCATCGCCACCTTTTCATCCTACGGGTGAGCCTGCTACACCAACTCTTGTCGACTAGATAATAAATGTTTGTTTATATTTGTGTAGGAGGCAGAGAAGATGGTGGCATCACTGCAGGATACTTCTTTGGAGGAGGAGTGCTTCACCCAGGCTCTGCAGCAGCAGGAGAGCAGGAACACGGCAGCTGCTCTGCCGCTAACTCACGAGGCTGCCATGAAGTGGTTCTATAAGGACCCCCAGGGAGAGATCCAGGGTACTCCTATTCTCCTGATGATACTTTCTAAAAACATGAATAAAAACTGTTAATTTCTTGAGGTGAGATGAAGCTAGTCCGACACCTAAGGTCAGTTTCTGCATTGCAAACTCTCCTCTGTCCTGCCCACCAACCAGGTCCATTCACCACGGTGGAGATGTGTGAGTGGTTTCAGGCTGGCTACTTCACCATGACCCTGCTGGTGAAGCGGGGCTGTGATGAAGGTTTCCAACCCCTGGGGGATGTCATCAAGATGTGGGGCCGCGTGCCCTTTGCCCCGGGTCCCTCCCCGCCGCCCCTGCTGGTGAGACAGCTACCACCAACGCAGCGCCCGCAGCCCAACCGGGGGCCCGCCGGGACTGTGAGTCAGAGCTCAGCCACCCGAGAGGATGGGGAGGGGAGGATGCAAATGAGAGGGCACATTTCTAGACAGGTTATGGTGGCAGGAATTGTAATTTTAAATTCTCACCTCTTAATGTCACACAGTTGATTTAATGAATTTTCTATTGCATGCTGACTTGGATAAATGTGTGTAAATGTAGCTGAAATATTACCAGAAGCAAGTCTGTTCTAGATGCAGTAACTTGCTATTGTAATTTTGAGTCTGACTTTTCCTTTGTGTTGACATTATATCTTTCCCCTTCATCAGGGAAACCTGGACCAGGAGCGCCTGAAAAAGCAACAGGAGCTCGCAGCAGCAGCTCTTTATCAACAGCTCCAACAGCAGCAGCAGCTATTCCAGCTCATGAACAGGTGGGTGGAGGCTTCGCCCCAAATTTGTTGGAGTTCATTCCGGTCCTAGTTTGAACTTTGGAGGACATGTTTAGTTTCAAAGTAAACGTACACGTCGGGTGTTGCTTTATGTCCCAGGTGCAGTGAGCAGAGTATGATGCCTTCGATGAACAGATCGATGTCAGTGCCAGATACAGGGTCCATGTGGGACATGCATACCTCAGCTTCACAGCCGTCAGGTACAGTGTGGACTGCTGCTGTTTGTGCACACACAGGCAGGCACAGTTAAAACACACAAACTGTAGCTGCTGCCGCTGCTAAAATGATCCTTTTTCATTTCCATGTAGGTGGTGAAGCCAGTCTTTGGGACATAACAATGAATCCTTCTACTCAGGGTCCAACTCTCGAACAGCTTCAGAAGGTGAGGGCTGTTGAATAGTAATATCAGACTGTGACTACTGTGAGTCCATTGAGTCATACCAGCGTCAGATCCAAATATTCATTCACAATTACTGATGATGCATTTTCTTTAGCTCCAGCAGGAGAGGCGAGACGCTGAACTCAGGGCGAAGCGTGAGGAAGAGGAGCAGCGTAAGCGAAGGGAGGAGAAGAGAAGGCAACAGGAGGAGCAGAAAAGGAGGGAGGAGGAGGAGATCTTCAGACGCAAGCAGGTGGAGAAATTTTGCATTCATTTTATCCCATGTGTTGCCTTGGGGTTATTAAATATGTTACTGGCTTTGTTCATTAAAGCAAAAATATTCCGTGCTGCGTTTTGATTTAGTTTTCATAATGTTTGATATTTTATTTGCTTTGCTGAGCGGCACTACATGCTGTTTTCCTCTAAGAAACGAGAACCACAGCTATAGCCTGATCTGTCATATGTTCCCGCAGTGTCGTCAGCAGCAGGAACTGATCATGAAATTGCTGCAGCAGACCCCCCAGCAGCAAGGACCGGGGGCAGGCAGCTCTAGTTGGAGTGGGGCTTCCTCTTCTGGGCTTTCTAAGGCAGGAAAGCCCCAGGCTCTGGCTTTGCTGGAAATACAGCAGGAGACTGAGAGACTCCTGAAGCAGCAGCAGAGAGCCCAGCAGCAGAGAGACCGCGTGAGTTCACCATTCAGGTCTACAGCAGTGATAATGTTAGCATGTAGCAGGAATTTGCATGTTTAAAATAAAAACGTACATATTATTGGTCATTTATGGAGCCTGATTTTTATCCGTTTGCAGCACTCTGGTTTGTCGATGGGGAGCTCCTCCATGGGAGGGCAGTGGGTGGATGGCGTCGGTATGTGGGGAGGGCCGGGTAGTCTGGAGAGTAAGAGCAGTAGTGGAGGGTCTTCGGGCAGCATGGGCATGTGGGACGAGGCTGTGAAGAACCAGACCGGCCTGCGTGGGAACAGCAACAACAACATGGGCCTTAAGAACAGCCGCAGCAGCCCATCACTCAGGTGAGCATGTCTGGGCAACTCAGCTGATGTGGATTGTTGGATTGCCCAGTTATAACGCACTGCTTGCAGGAAAAAATGGATTTCTTTTAGTTGATGATAGTAATGATATAATTTGCCTGGGTGTCCTCCACAGTGATCAGTACATGATCCGTCGTAAGCGCACCGAGGAGGAGGAGAAGCTGCTGAAGCTGCTGCAGGGCATGAAGCCTCAGGACGGCTTCACCACCTGGTGTGAACAGATGCTGCACGCTCTCAACACCTCTGCCAACAACTCCTCCTCCTCTGTGGATGGTAGGCGGTTCAACTTTATCACATTTAGCAATCTAAAGGGTGTTTAGAGTTTGCCCTCAGCTTACAGACATCAATAGCTGATGACTGTGTAAATTACAGCAACACTTCTGTGTCACTAATCATTCACGCTCTGTGTTTATCAAGTTGCCACAATTGTGGCATACCTGAAGGAGGTGGAGTCTCCCTATGCAGTGCTGGATTTCATCCGGTCCTACCTAGGGGACACAGTGGAAGCCAAAGAGTTCGCCAAACAGTTTCTGGAGCGACGTGCCAAACAGAAAGCCAACCAACAGAGACAGCAGCAACAGGTAGGTTGAAAGAGCATCAGTCCAAAATGTCACCTGCTCGGTAAACGACATCAGTGTAATTTAAAGAAAAGAAAAACATTGCTGAAATGTTCTCTTTATAGAACACAGAAAGCCTGCCCATTAAAGCCTTTAATCTATAGTATGACGAGTTGCTAATTGTTCATTTGTATTGTGAATAGACACAGACTGTGTTCAGTAGTTTGCATTTTCAGTCGGAAACTGATGGTTTTCTCAGGTGGGAATCGATGGTACATTCTAGTCTGTAGAAAGTGTTTGATGTAGTGTTCAATTTGTGTAAGTTAACTTGGAAACCTAGGGGATTCATAGGCTGTATAAAATATATGGTTGGAGCCGCTGTGACATTTTTTTTTTATTTGACCAACACTGAGTTGTTTTTCAGTGCCAGCTTGAGACACTTAAACCTCACTGCCATCATTCACAACCAAGAACAGAAAAACTGCCTGAAACTGAATGTTTAGAGCAGTCTGAAGTCAAAGCTCAGGGATCGTGTGTGTGTGTGTGTGTGTGTGTGTGTGTGTGTGTGTGTGTGTGTGTGTGTGTG